>NW_011503725.1:2907-7370 GCF_000495115.2 Populus euphratica
TCCCTAGATATATACGATGTCTCCACATAAAATTCTCATGGGATCAGTTTAGTGTATATATATTATGAATAGCATCTGTATATTTATTCCACGTATACTTCATTTCTTAATTTATGAGAATAATTATTTTTTTCCATAAAAAAATAACATAATATATAACAATTTTAATAGCTCTAATTAATGATAAGTCTTACCAGAAATATTTAGAAATAATATTTTAATGCAATATAAATCTTATAATTATAACAACTTTATAATTTTATTAACATAGCATTTTTATCTAACGAATTTTATTTTTATTCTATATTCATTAATAAAATATTAGATTCATTAATAAAGTATAAATATTAAAAATAAATAAGTAAGTGTGTGTATATATTAACAAAATCAACAACACATATAATTAATTAATCAGCTACATGAAATAAACATGAACAATGTAAAACAACTTCAAGCCGTTTGAAACCAATGGTCAATTTCAGCTTGTAAAATCCTAGAGGAACCATGATGCAATGCTACACTCTTAGAACACGCTACTTAACTGCAACCGCTAGATTGTTATAGTTTTCTATTTTAGATTATTGACTTTTTATGATAATTTCATCTTAGTCCTTGCTGTTGATTCCAGAATACATATTGATCCTTAAGTGTTTTTCATTTTATCAATGTAAGCAAAAAAAAAAAAAAGTTTAATATAATAGATTTTCACTCATAATCAATTCTAAATAACATGATTAAGCATTATAGATTGAAACTCTTCCTTAAATCTCTTAAATTCTCAAAGTTGTCTAAGATAATACCTTATATTTCTAATAAAAATCTCAGAAATTCTTGGTAATAGTGTTATTTTTCCTTTGTAATAATTCTGTTTGATACCTACTTATAATATATAAATAGAATGTTCTTTAAAATATTTGAGTACTTAATTATATACATGGAATAATCTCACCTCACCTCTTCTCCGTTCTTTTCTCTCTCCAAGTCATCAATGAGTAGAATATATGACCACCTTCATGATCTTGCTCGATAAATTCATTTTGAAATATGAAATCATCATCACAAGTATCCATTTAAATTAATTAATGGATAATATAATTAACTTAATTATTTCATGTACACTGGTCACTTTCTAGTTTCTGTAACTATATATTTTGAATTTTCAATTCTTTTCGCTTTCTTTTGATGTAAAGGTTTTTAATTCATAATAATTGGATTGGACTTGTCTATTTTCTTTAGAGATTTATCATTAGTGTGTTTTTTTAAAATTTATTAAAATAAATGGATTAGAATACTATACATATTTTATCTATATTATATTTGGTATTGCGAGGGTTGAATAAATTTTAAAATTTATTTTTGTTTAAAATAAAAAATTTTAAAGTTTTTGGATCATTTTGATGTGTTAATATTAAAAATAATTATAAAAAATAAAAAATATATTATTTTGATATATTTCTAAGTGAAAAGTATTTTGAAAAACAATCGATACCATAATTTTTAACACCCTAGTAAAGCTTGTTTAGTAGTATGGTTGCGATAGCTTTTCAAATAATTTTTCGTGTTAAAATACATGCCAATAATTTTTTTATTTTTAAAAATTATTTTTGACATCAGCATATCAAAATAATTTGAAAATATTAAAAATATATTAATTCAAAGTAAATAAAAAAATAATTTTTTTATAAAATATTTTTAAAATTAAAAAAAAATGGTAAAAATCTCGCACCTTTTAGATTTTTATTTGACAGTTCGATGCCTGAAGGAGTGACGAATTTTGCAGTGAACCATGGTCCGTGCTAGTCAGTTTACTTGCATTCCGTCGTGTATCAAATAAAAAGTTAATTCCTAGCCGTAAAAATATATTTGCAGGTGCTATTAATTTTTTTCACATATATAAATATTTGAATTATGAAATGAAAATTCAACACAAATTTGATAATTTTTTTTTGATATATATATATATATAAAATCATTGTTTGTGAAACTAACTAATTGGAGGACAGCACATTGTATTAGTTTTGAAATCCGACACGGTTTTAGGTCAACTTATAACTGGAACCATGTCGATTTAAAAATAAAAAATAAAAAAAGTTAAAATGCAGGGTAACTTAGCTGGTATGGCGACCCGGCAAGTTCCGGCTAAAAATTCAATTGTAACTTACTTATTTTTATATTTATTTATTAAAATAATATCATTTTAATTTAAAAAAATTAAAATTAATTTGAATGATCTAATCAAAACTTAAAACCTAGATTTTAAACGGGACAGCTACCGGGCAGGTTTAAAAACTCTCATTATTACTCCTAAGTTTCTCTCCTAGTTAGTCGTCAATTAATGATATAAAACTAATGCGATGTTTTCTGCTGGATTTACAGCATGGGATATTTTTATAAATTGTATGCGTATATCTTTAGAATATAATTTGTTTTCTTTTAAATTAAATTATGACAAGCTTTTCAACTAAGTTGGCAATTGATTTTCTTCAGAACTTCAAGCCAATGTCGGGACAGAATGGTGTCGGTACTTTCATTGTCCACTAAAACCTATAATTATAGTCTTAAAGCAAACTTGATTCTCAAGACTTCGTTGGTGTTTTCTTGGGTGCTTCATGCCAATGTTGTCGTTGCTGAAGAGAGATTAAATCGTCAGTTTTTGAAAAGAAAATAAATTAAAAAATTAAATTGTTAGTTGCATTCTAATTATAACTAGCATGTGCTATAGTTAATAATTTTTTAAAAAAAATATAAAAATTATAAAAATTATTTTAAGTGTTTTGAGTTTAACATCCATGCGATACCCAATAATATTGAATTTATCTTACGACTAAACTTAAAGTTGTTAGGTCTGGCTATTAGATTATATTCAATGATATTAGATCTGACAGCTGAGCCAGACTCATTAGAAGAAAACTTAGATCTAGCTGTTTAGCTATACCTAATAGCATTGGATTTGGCTAGGGATCTAATAAAATTCATGAAATTTTTTAATTTTATAAAAATGATCTGTTTTATTTGACTGAAGGAGACAACAAATAATTAGTTTTAACACATTAATATAATTTTTAAAAATAATATTAATGCTAAATAATAAAAGAAAAGAACTTGATTTCACTCTCCTTCCTTCTCACTTCCTGGTTCGATCAATTTTGAAATAAGATCCACTTCCCCTTTTTACTAAATTAAATAGTACAATCTTCTTATAAAGTAAGAACATGATTCCGGGTTGCTCTATTGATAAACAAAATAAAATTATATTATTATATAGAGAAAAGAGAACTAATTAACCATCAACTCTTAGTTCTTTAGTCGATTATTGGTAAAGGAACCTTCTAGTGGTTAAGTTAAGCAAAGTAGGTAGCTATCACTGGGTTTACTCGTGAAAGTAAGCTATGAAAGTTAGATCCAACAGTTTTTAAAAGAAAATACATAAAAGACAACGTGGCGTAGGTATTGTATATATAGATTCATTGTATTGTAGAACACATTATAAATATATAGTTTACCCTCTAGACGGGGTGGAGTAAGAAAAAAAAAACTAAAGGGGACAAATTAAAAATTAAAGAAATCAAGTTAAATTTTTAATTATTTTTATAATATTTACAGGGGAGGAGGCTGAGAAAAAAATTTCCTGCAGGGATCGGGGCTCCTGTCAGTCTCTCCATCTCCGTCACTGATTATAAACATATAATATTTGCACTGTAAACAACATTGTAATATATAAGAGATGTTTTTTTGTATTTTTTCCAAAAGCTATTGGCTAGATCCAATATTATTGATCAGGCTTGACAACCAGACTAAATATTATTGTCTAGCCAGACTCAACAGCATTAAATTTTGTTGTTAGCCTGACCTAACAACTTTTAGTATACTATTTCCAGTGCTGTAGTGTCACGGTAAAAAAGTTATGCATACATGGCTATTTCTATCAAACAATTCCTCTATAAATCCTTTAACCAGTACTTCAAAACTGCAGAACATGATGCTCATCAGCTCTCATAATAAGAGCGCTGGCCTACTAAGAATCTTAAACCTCTCTGTATTCCTTGGACAGATAATGGCATCCTTCATGGCTTCTCCACATCAAGAACAAGAATATGATGAACATTTTGCATTGCACACGCCCCGAACATGCGGGTGCAAACTATGTGATTTTTCATAGAGAAGCTTCTTCTTGTTGGATTCACATTTGCATGATTATCTTTGGACAAATAATCAGACATGATATGATTATCACAGCACGAAACTTGATAAAAATGATCAAAATTCACCATGAGTGGAGCTATTTTGAATTGAATAATTAATTTAAGTTGTTAAGTGAAATTTTTTAGACTTGAAATTAAAATTTATGTTTGTTTATATTATTTTGTATTATTAATTTTGTATTATTACTTGATCATGAAAACTTTGATATAATATTAGAAAATTATATTAATTTAAAATTTAAAATTATTAATTACACTTAG
>NW_011503725.1:7574-8840 GCF_000495115.2 Populus euphratica
TAAAAAAAAAAGAAAAAAAAAAGATGAGGAGCTTCATGCTTAAAAAACCGAACTTCTTTTATTATTGATTTAATATTTAGCTGTTTTCTTAAGTGACTCAAATGCCTTGAATGATTGATGAATATGATCACATGGTTTCAAATACTGCCATGGGCGAATCCAATTCAAAAATATGTCTTGTAAAAAATTTTGATTTCTGGAGTCTAGATCACTCTAATAATTTAAAACTGCCGTTGGACTGTTTTTTTTTTTAAATTAATTTTTTATATTTTTATATTGTTTTGAAATACCAATATTAAAAATAAAAAATATTATTTTAATATATTTGTAAACAAAAAATATTGTAAAAAATTAGTTTCTTCTACACTCTTAAACAAACATTAAAATTATATAATTATTTTGTTAAATTGGATAAAAAAATAAAAAAATTCATTTATTGGCACGATTAAAAATATATTAAAAATTAGAAACCCGTAAAGTTATCATTTAATTTTCTTTGCAATGGCTTGAGCCTCACAAAGAAAGAAGATGGTGGGGGTACGAAACTTGTAGAAAAGTTTTGGTAAGGCGGTGTGCCTTTTCTGTTACATTCCTTTTTCCAAAGTATTAGATTTTGAGTTGAGACAAGGTTTGAGCACAAGTGCAGCGCAGTTTCATATAGCCAAAGATTCATGCTTTTCAGTAAATGATAAAATATAAAAATTCATACAAGAAAAGGAAATAGATGAACGAAAAAATAAAACATTAGATCGGGAGCTTCATGCTTAAAAAGCTAAATTTGTTTTAATTTTTATTTAATTTATGCCAGTTTGAACTTTATTAAATAATTAAATTTGACATGTTTTTTCTTATTAAAGGGCTATATTAACTTATTTTCTCTCTCATAACACAAATATATTATCAACAAGTTAGGTGAGGTTTTTATAGTAATCTTTCACAGACCACTTCAAATAAAAATTTTTAAAATTTAAAACTTGTATAGATTTATATTATTTTATACTCAATTTTTATTAAATAAATAAGGATAATAAAATTTAAAATTCATGATCGTTTGATTATCAAGGTTCTAATATAATATCAAAAAATCATCTCAACCTAATAGTTTAAGCTGATAGGTAAGATCCTAAGATATAATTTATATTATTATTCTTTAACATTTGTAATCAAAACTCTCTTAACTTTTAATTAATTTTAATTTAAGTACAATAAAAAAATAAGTTGAATTTTTTGCATATGTTTTTTCACTACTTTGGATTTCTCCTAGCT
>NW_011503798.1:0-8524 GCF_000495115.2 Populus euphratica
AACATGATTATATTAGTTATCTTATTCGGTTAATGCTAATACTTATAAATCTTGTCAGGCATTTATGATTATAACTTATGTTAACAACAAATCAAGTTCCTTTCATAGCTCAAGTGTCGGTTATACCATACAGTATGGGTTATGAGAGTGCCAAGTATTTGTTGTACCAAGTGTTATATAACATAAATCTAGATTAACCATTTAACAAGCAAAGTATTAAAAGTGAACAAGGTAACAAATACAAAACATGTTAGTATCAAACATTAAGGTCCATGTTGAATTTACACTATACTTATTCTTACACCATTAGTGTAACCTTTTCACCTTGACATAATAAACTTAGTTAGACATAATGAAAGAAAGGAAAATAAATAAACAAAATAAGAACATAAATAAGATAAAAGTTAGCTAAGTAAATGAAAGGAAATGAAAGGCATAAACTTGATATTAATGAAAACAAAGCATAAAAATTACAAAAAATACAAAGAGAGAAAGCAACAGCATGATCTTGATCTGGACACCAAGTTGCCTAAATGCATGGTAAATGCATCCTTTTATAGGCCAAAATTGGAAACTATTGATTTGATGACTAATTGATGAGTTGGTGGCCAACTCTTGACTTAGTGACAATCCTTATCTTCTTTTGTCTATCCAAAACGTGATTGATAACATCAAAAGTGGAGCGACTTGAAAACATGAAAGTTGAAGGAAATCATCTTAGCTTTCTTGTTAAAAAATTCAGCTCATTTGGACTTCTAGAACTCCAGATATGGGCCAAATACTGAACAGTACTTGGGTTGGAGGACAGATTCGGGCTTCTTTGTTGTTGCTACAATTCGGACTTGAAAATGACCTTTTTAGATCTTGGGCTCCTATGAAAGTTGTAGGCCTATGTCTTACCTTTCCATCCATATAAAGTAGACCCAAATTTGAGATCTATAGCTCCAAATATAACCCAATTACCAAACAGTATTCTGGTTTGGATTGCACCGACATCTCTTTTCTAAGTTTGGCCATCTCTTTGTCCTTTCAATTTCAGTTCTTAAATTCATCAATCAATCCTTTCATTTATTTGATAGGCCTGCATTTAAAATGAACATTTACCACAAATTAAAGGTATCGTATATTATTAGATATATTATTATAAAACATGTTTTAGTTAAGGACTTATTGATACTTCCAGTGCAAAATGATGATATAAAACCTTGATAAAAATACACTTTTAAGTATCAATCACACCCCTCAACTAGCTTATTACTAGTCCGTAGTAATCAAAGCATTAAAATAGAAAAATACTTTGCAAATTCCACAAAGCAAGGTAGTCATCATTTAACTTCCATTACTCTATCTAGATAAACAAACTCTCATTAAATTTATATACTTGCTCAATACCTCTTAACAAGATATTCATAAACCTTTCTTTTGTGCTCAATGTATCAACACATAATTATGGGGCTTTTCTTGGAAGAAAACAAAATTTTTGTTCTAATGTTTAAGGTTAACTTCCTTGTGTTGGGATTATTATTTTTGTATTCTTCTTTTTTTTTTTAATATATATACATATAATTTAAAACACCATGCATCTTTAACCCATGTAATGAGCTTTCAGCTAATGACTCCCAAACTAGTTGGTTTTAGGGCATTAGGTGTTAAGGCACCCCTACGAGCTTAGTAACTCGGGTCGCAGATACTGATATGTAGATAGTGCAATGTTTGATTCCCTTAAGCTTTTCTCCTCAACCCATGTAACAAGCGTTGGGCCAATAGCTCCCAAGTCAGTTGACTTTAGGGTATTAGGTGTTAAAACACCCTTTCGGGCTTAATTGCTTAGGTTAGGGAGGCTACAAAACCAAACTTATCTACATTTTTATTATTATCATTTTTTTCTTTTTTAATTATATGCAATCCCTTTCCCTTAGTTGTTACTAATTAGTACTTAAAAGTGCATTTTTATCAAGGTTTTATATCATCATTTTGCACTTGAAGTATCAATAACTCCTTAACGAAAGCATGTTTTATAATAATATATCTAATAATATACGATACCTTTAATTTGTGGTAAATGTTCATTTTAAATGTAGGCCTATCACATAAATGAAAGGATTGATTGATGAATTTAAGAACTGAAATTGAAAAGATAAAGAGATGGCCAAACTTAGAAAAGAGATGTCGGTGCAATCCAAACTGGAACACTGTTCAGTAATTGGGTCAAATCTGGAGCTATAGAGCTCAGAGTTAGGTCTACTTTATATGGATGGAAAGGTAAGACATAGGTCTACAACTTTCAAACAGATCCCAAATTCAAAAAAGGCCATTTTCAAGTCCAAATTGTAGCAACAACAAAGAAGCCCGAATGTGTCCTCCAGCCCGAGCACTGTTCAGTATTTTGGCCACATCTGGAGCTCTAAAAGTTGAGATGACATGAATTTTTTTCACAAGAAAGCTGACACATTTTCCTACATCTTTTATTTTTTAAGTGGCTTTAATTTTGACATTATCAATGACGTTTTTGGCAGACAAGAGAAGATAAGGATTGTCACCAAGTCAAGAGTTGGTCACCCACTCATCAATTAGTCATCAAATCAATAGTTCCCAATTTTGGCCTATAAAAGGAGGCATTTAGCATGCATTTAGGCATCTTGGTGTCCAGATCAAGATCATGCTCTTCCTTTCTCTCTTTGTATTTTTTGTAATGTTTATTGATTAGTACTTAAAAGTGCATTTTTATCAAGGTTTTATATCATCATTTTGCATTAGAAGTATCAATAAGTCCTTAACTAAAACATGTTTTATAATAATAAACCAAAGCATGTTTTATAATAATATATCTAATAATATACGATACCTTTAATTTGTGGTAAATGTTCATTTTAAATGCAGGCCTATCACATAAATGAAAGGATTGATTGATGACTTTAAGAACTTAAATTGCAAGGATAAAGAGATGGCCGAACTTAGAAAAGAGATGTCGGTGCAATCCAAACCGGAACACTGTTCGGTAATTGGGTCATATCTGGAGTTATATATCTCAGATTTAGTTCCAATTTATATGGATGGAAAGGTAAGACATAGGACTACAACTTTCATATGGAGCCCAAGATCTAAAAAGGCCATTGTCAAGTCCAAATTGTAGCCACAACAAAGAAGCCCGAATCTGTCTTCCAACCCGAACACTGTTCAGTATTTTGGCCATATCTGGAGTTCTAGAAGTCCAAATGAGCTGCCGTTTTTACACAAGGAAGCTGAGACAATTGCCTACAACTTTCATGTTTTCAACTGGCTCCAATTTTGACGTTATCAATGACGTTTTGGGCAGACAAGAGAAGATAAAGATTGTCACCAAGTCAAAAGTTGGCCACCCACTTATCAATTAGTCATCAAATCAATCGTTCCCAATTTTGGCCTATAAAAGGAGGCATTTGCCATGCATTTAGGAATCTTGGTTTCCAGATCAAGATCATGCTCTTCCTTTCTCTCTTTGTATTTTTTGTAATGTTTATGCTTTGCTTTCATTAATATTAAGTTTATGCCTTTCATTTCCTTTCCTTTACTTAGTTAACTTTTATGTTCTTATTTTGTTTATCTATTTTGCTGTCTGTCATTATGTCTAGCTAAGTTAGTTATGTCAAGGTGAAAAGGTTACACTAATGGTGTAAGAATAAGTATAATGTAAACTTGGACTTTAATGTTTGATACTAACATGTTTTATGTTTGTTATCTTGTTCACTCTTTAATACTTTGCTTGTTAAATGACTAATCTTGATTTATATTGTATAACACTTGGTACAACAAATGCTTGGCACTTTCATAGCCCATACTATATGGTATAACCGACACCTGAGCTATGAAAGGAACTTAATTTGTTGTTAACATAAATTATAATCATGAATGCTTGACGAAATTTACAAGTATTAGCATTAATTGAATAAGATGACTAATGTAATCATGTTAACAATATATAATCTGATTGGAACCTCCTTTGTGTGTGGTTTCCAATTCAATAATAAGAGTTTATACTATACTTGTTTGATATACCATTAGTGGAACCTCTAACCTTGACATTTGTTATTATTATTGCTTAATCCTTACATTAATATTTCATCTCTAAGTTCTCATCATCATCATCTTCTTCTTCTTCTCTTTCTTTATTATTATTATTATTACTACTACTACTACTACTTCTTCTTCTTCTCTTTCTTTGTTATTATTATTATTACTACTACTGCTATTATTACTCCTCCTACTACTACTACTACTACTACTACTACTATTATTATTATTATTATTATTATTATTATTGTTATTATTATTATATAATTGTTGTTTATAATTTGTACAATTAACCTCCCTGTGGTTCGACCCCGGTCTTGCCGGGTTATTTATTACTTCGACACTCCTGCACTTGGGAGAAGACATCAATCTTTTAGTCGTGTCAAGTTTTTGGCGCCGTTGCCGGGGAGGTAAGTTCTTGTATAAATTATAGTATTTATTTTATTTTCTCTTTTCACTTTTCTTGTATATAACTTTGTTTCTTTTCTTTTATTTCTTTTTATTTTATTTTCTTCCTCCTTCTTTTGCTTTCTTCTTCTTTTTTATTTTATTCAATATTACTACTACTACTACTATTATTATTATTATTATAGTTATTGTTGTTATTTCTATTATTGTTGTTTATAATTGTTGTTTATAATTTGTACAATTAACCTCCCTGTGGTTCGACCCCGGTCTTGCCGGGTTATTTATTACTTCGACACTCCTGCACTTGGGAGAAGACATCAACCTTTTAGTCGTGTCAACGAGATTTACAAGTATTAGCAATAATTGAATAAGATGACTAATGTAATCATGTTAACAATCTATAATCGGATTGGAACCTCCTTTATGTGTGGTTTCCAATTGAATAATAAGAGTTTAAAGTATACTTGTTTGACATACCATTAGTAGAATCTCTAACCTTGACATTTGTTATTATCATTGTTTAATCGTTACATTAATATTCCTTCTCAAAGTTCTCATCTTCTTCTTCTTCTTCTCCTTCTTTTTCTTTATTATTAGTATTATTATTATTATTATTATTATTATTACTATTGTTATTGTTGTTACTATTATTATTATTATTATTATTATTATTATTATTATTATTGTTATTATTGTTGTATTATTGTTATTTATAATTTGTACAATTAACCTCCCTGTGGTTCGACCCCGGTCTTACCGGGTTATTTATTACTTCGACACTCCTCCATTTGGGAGAAGACATCAATCTTTTGGTCGTGTCAAGTTTTTGGCATCGTTGCCTGACACGACGAAAAGATTGATGTCTTCTCCCAAGTGCAGGAGTGTCGAAGTAATAAATAACCCGCCAAGACCGAGGTCGAACCAGAGGGAGGTTAATTGTACAAATTATAAATAACAATAATACAACAACAACAATAATAATTGTAATAATAGCAATAATAATAATAGTAATAGTAATAATACTATTAGTAGTAGTAGTAGTAATACTAACAATAATAATAATAATAATAATAAAGAAAAAGAAGAAGAAGAAGATGAAGATGAGAACTTGAGATGAAATATTAACGTAAATATTTAACAACGATAACAATAAATGTCAAGGTTAGAGGATCCACTAATGGTATGTCAAACAAGTATAGTATAAACTCTTATTAGTCAATTGGAAACCACACAAAGGAGGTTCCAATCAAATTATAGATTGTTAACATGATTACATTAGTCATTTTATTCAATTAATGCTAATACTTGTAAATCTCGTCAAGCATTCATGATTATAACTTATGTTAACAACAAATCAAGTTCCTTTCATAGCTCAGGTGTCGGTTATACCATACAGTATGGGCTATAAAAGTGCCAAGCATTTGTTGTACCAAGTGTTATACAACATAAATCAATATTAGTCATTTAACAAGCAAAGTATTAAAGAGTGAACAAGATAACAAATATAAAACATGTTAGTATCAAACAATAAAGTCCATATTGAGCTTACATTATACTTATTCTTACACCATTAGTGTAACCTTTTTACACTATACTTATTCTTACACCATTAGTGTAACCTTTTCACCTTGACATAATAAACTTAGTTAGACATAATGAAAGAAAGAAAAATAAATAAACAAAATAAGAACATGAATAAGATTAAAGTTAACTAAGTAAATGCAAGGATATGAAAGGCATAAACTTGATATTAATGAAAGTAAAGCATAAACGCCCTCTATGGGTCGGGGATAGGCTTCCCATCTAGTTTTCTTAAAAACTAGCAAATAGGGTCTTTTTTAGTCAGATTCCCAATACTATGTCAAGCATGTTCTTTATGAAAATGGGTTCATAAGTCATGAATTGCACGATACTTATCTTGACTATGATGAGACTTAAGAGTCAATAGAAAATTATCTAAAGACTCTCTGTGTTTTGAAATAAATCCCACCTTTTGACAATTTTCACAGGTTTTGCGGAATGCATGTGATTCCTTGAATATGGTGGGCCAGCAAAATCCACTTTGTAAGATTTCTATAGTCCTCTTTTTTTACGAGAAATGATCCTCATGTGCCTTAGAGTAATAAAATTTAATTACATTACTTACCTCATTGTCGGGAATGCATCTTTGAAATATTTGATCAAGACAATAATGAATAAGTAAGGGTCATCCCAGTAAATGTTTTGCATGTTGCTCAAAAATTTTCTTTTGTCTTCGGTATTACAGTGAGCTGGCAAAAATCCTGAAGCAAGAAAATTGATATGTTTAGCAAACCAAGGCATTGAACTAAGAGAAAGTAGAGATTCATCAGGAAAGTAATCATCGATTTGTGTGATGTTGAGTGTCGAATCTGTTGTCACTTTTGATAAAAAGATCCGCATCAACATTTTTTGTGCCTTTTTCATCCTCGATTTCTTCCTGATTGGTCATAGCATGAGGAAATGAAAGTGCTGGCAAGGAATCAGTCGTTTCTTTGCAATTTTCAGATTCAACCCCTTCTTTACCCTTAGAGATTGACTCATCATCTTTCTCACAAGGTTCAAGAATTGGTTTGTGAATAACCTTACCACTACGAAGAGTGATGACTGATTTGACTTGATCCATGTGTTGACTTCCAGAACTACTTGCATTTGCATTGTATTGCCCCTTGGGATTTTGCTATGGTTGAGATGGAAACTTATCTTTCTCTTGAAAATTGAGAGCAGATGTGAATTTTGCAAGAGTATCTTTAAAATCTGTTATGCTTTGAGCAAGTTGAGTGTTGATTGTCTCTTGCTTTTTAATGAATGCATACAAAGTTTCCTCAAAATTACTTCTAAGAGGTGTAGCATAAGAAGGTGCATATCGATGAGAATTTTGGAAATTATGGTGTGCTTGAAATGATGGTTATGAAGTTTGTGCATTGTTGTTCTCACTCTACCAACTAAAATTTAGGTGATTTCTCCAACCAAGGTTGTATGTTTGCGAGTATAGGTTGTGGTTGGCCCTTTGGAAACTGTTTAAAGCATGGGCTTGTTCATGGAGACATTCCTTAAAAGAAGGCAAGGTTGGACAGTTATTGGTTGAGTGTTCATTTGTTCTACATATTTGACACGCAATGTTTTCAACAGATTTTAATTGACCACTCTTTTTCAATTCTAGTGCCTCGACCTTTCTAGCTAAAGATGCAAACTTGGCTTGAAGGTCATGATCTTCCCTAAGGTTGTACATACCTCCACTAGATGTTGATTAGTACTTAAAATTACTAGGGACTAGTAATAAGCTGGTTGGGGGGTGTGATTAGTACTTAAAAGTGCATTTTTATCATGGTTTTATATCATCATTTTGCACTTGAAGTATCAATAACTCCTTAACTAAAGCATGTTTTATAATAATATATCTAATAATATAAGATACCTTTAATTTGTGGTAAATTTTCATTTTAAATGCAGGCCTATCACATAAATGAAAGGATTGATTAATGACTTTAAGAACTTAAATTGCAAGGGCAAAAAGATGACCAAAATTAGAAAAGAGATGTCGGTGCAATCCAAACCAGAACACTGTTCGGTAATTAGGTCATATCTGGAGCTATAGATCTCCGATTTAGGTCTACTTTATATGGATTGAAATGTAAGACATAGGCCTACAACTTTCAAATTGAAGCAACAACAAAGAAGCCCGAATCTGTCCTCCAGCCCGAGCACCGTTCAGTATTTTGGCCATATCTGGAGTTCTAGAAGTCCAAATGAGCTGAATGTTTTACAAAAGAAAGCTGAGACAATTGCCGACAACTTGCATGTTTTCAAGTGGCTCCAATTATGACGTTATCAATGACGTATTGTGCAGACAAGAGAAGATAAGGATTGTCACCAAGTCAAGAGTTGGCCACCCACTCATCAATTAGTCATCAAATCAATAGTTCCCAATTTTGGCGTATAAAAGGAGGCATTTGCCATGCATTTAGGCATCTTGGTCTCCAGATCAAGATCATGCTCTTCCTTTCTTTCTTTGTATTTTTTTTGTAATGTTTACGCTTTGCTTTCA
>NW_011503732.1:0-820 GCF_000495115.2 Populus euphratica
TTTATTATCTTAACAGTTAAATAATCACAATTAAAAAAATATAAAAATATCATGTAACATTGCCCTTTCTCATAATGACTAATGTCTTACTTAAAAGACTTTTCTATTCCTAAGACAGCCTAATAAACGATAATTATACTTTTTACTGTGTTGAGTTGTGATTTTTTTTAAAAAATAATTAATAATAACATTTTTATAGAAGAAAAAAAAAATCAAACCAATCAACAGGAAATCACATGCCATCTGTATCGTTTAGCATGCAAGTATGAACATACAATTTATCTAGCATTCAATCCAAAATCGAAAAAAGAACGAAAATAAAGGGTTTCGTGGTAGTTTTATGGAGGGGCGGAACTTGGAAACCTTTCAGAGGCGCCGCGATTAGAAAAATTTTGGAGGAATTATTATAATGGATGGATTTAGCCATTTTGGTGGAGGAGGAGGTGGAGGGATCCAGTGCGGTGACTGAGATTGGAGGAGTTGGTTAAGTGGGTGTTGATGAGTGGAGGGAGTCGAGATCCGTGGGGTCCAGAAGGTGTCTACGTGGTAAGATAAATGACAAAGTCGCTGAAAAATAAAATAAAAGGGTGATCTTTCCCTCCATCCCAAGCTTTTCCAAGTGGAAACAGCCTTTACTACGAAAAGTGGAAGGAAGGGAACGGATAATCACTGTTTAGAGTAAGGCGGTGGTGGTTTTTTTAAAAATAATTTTTTATATTAAAATATATGTTAATAATATTTTTTTATTTTTTAATATTAGTACTAAAAATATATTAATTTAAAATTAATAAAAAAATTTAATTTTTTTTTAAAATATTTT
>NW_011503732.1:3687-8809 GCF_000495115.2 Populus euphratica
GCAGGTCTTCTTCTTCGCCGAGGTAGCAATCCATTTAGTACTCGGGCGCCTCCACAGTTAGTTTTTAGTTATATCTACTGTATTATTGCAGATAAATATTTGGTCTATTTTCTCATTTGAGATCAGACCATTTTACTTTGTACTTTATATTTAATAAATGATGGTGTGAATTTTGTGTTGGAGTTAAACTAATATCTTTAATTAAAATCGTCAAAACAGATAAGGAATTATGGGCTTTTCTATCCTTGGAGTGGCGTTGCCACTGCGGTTGCGTTGGCTTCTGTGATCGCTTGAGCCTGTTGGAGTTGTCGCTTTTCGTGTTTTTTTTTTTTCCCCTGATCCTGGCAGCTGGATAGTGTGGTTCGATTTTTCTATTATCAGTTTGATTTATATATGTGGTGTGAATTTTGTGTTTGAATTAAACTAATATCTTCAATTAAAATCGTCAAAGCAGAAGAGGAATTGTGGGTTGTTTCTTTAATTCAATTTAGTGGGTTTTTCTATTATCAATTTGATTTGCTGCGTTCTTGGTTACCGCCGGCGAAAAATCTGGTCAGGTACTAGGACGTGACCAATTAGGACAGATACTAGGGGATTGGAAAGAAAAATGGCGCGTTTTTCTTTTTCCCGCTACCGAAGGCCGTGTTGTGAGCTGTTCGTTATTCCTCCAAAAGATGCAATAAACAGTGAAAGGACGAAGCTGGTGGCTTGTCTTTGTAAAGTAACGACAGTCCAAGCGTCTTAGGTACTATCTGTATCAAATCCAAGGTATCTTGATATAGCATTTATGCAGTAATAAATGATGCATTGTATATTTTTGTTTTGATTTTATCTATTTTAATGGTTAGAAAATCAAAAATTTATTTTACAACTTTTTATTTATTTAAAATATTTATAAAAACATTTTAAAAGTTATGATAAATTTGTTCATTTCTTAAAAAAAAAAACAACTCAAAAATCAAACTAATCCAAAATAAAAAATTAATCTAAATTCAAATCTGTTTATTTACAAACGTTTAAGATATAAAATATATAATATAAACTTTTCTTGTTAAATTAAATAATTTAGTATAAATATTTTTTATTTTAATGATTTAAATCAATTCCAATAATAAATTTTTTTATTATTGAAATTCAGGACATGAACCCGGTATCAAAATGAAATTTCTCTAAACTTATATGGCAATCATGTTTACCATGTTTTTCATTTCTATCTCTTATTTTTTAATAAAAAATTAAAATTAATTGCTCAGAGAATAATAAAAAAAAAGGTAATCAGTGTACTCTGAAAACCCGTATCTTTTACTATGTCTTTTTGGCTAAGGGATCACGACGTCTGTGGGACCAGTTGTGATCCGAGATGGTCCCACCAACCTTGGTCACAACCCCGCTCAGGTTCTATGAAAGGCAAAACAAAAGCATTTTGATCTTATAGCGTTCCGACAAAAAAATCTAGTTGGGTACTAATTCCTTGACCAATGCGTAGGACATGCCTTTGGCTACATCTGTTTCTTGGGTGTGGTATCCTTTCAGAACGAGCTATGTGTGGTTGTTTAAGAGCATCTTCTTGTGTTTTTTTTTTAATAATGTATATATGATTTTTTTATATGCAACTCAATGAAAAAAAACCATTTTAAGAAATAAACAAAATTCTCGAAAGAACCAGTGATGAAAGAAAGAAAATGGTAGAAGAAAATGTGGCAGAGGCAAGACCTTCTAAGATAATAGACGCACCTTCTATCATAATAGACTAGAAATTTAGGCTTTCTTTTTAAGGGAAGTATGGCATGAAAAATAAAATCGGCCTCCTTCAATTAAATTCGCCATCTATTCCTTAATTTAAAACATGGAATGCTGCTCATAAATTGGTAAAGTAATCCTCGTAAGGGGTTGGCGCAGTTATAGGTGTTGGTCTTGTTCCTTCTGCTATCCTTTACCTCCTCTTCTCTTGTTCTAGGATTTGCGATGCAAATAGAGGGGGGGAATTGAAAATTAAAAAAAAAAGATTTTTTTTTTATTGGGGATGATCAGGTAGAAGATTATTTAGGAGAGGGATGAAATTATTCTTTAAGATTAATATTAGTGAAAAAGATTTTTTATGGGTTTTTTTTTTGAAGAAAATTACTGCTGTTAGACTATTGTCAATTTTCCATCTCAAGAGATTTAGAATTAGACTATTGTCAATTTTCCATCTCAAGAGATTAAGAAATATTAATGTCCAATTAAAATGTAAGAAAACTCTCACGTTGTATTCTTAGGCATATAAGATAATTTTATGTTAGCTACGGTTTAATTTCTTAAAAGCCAAAACAATTCATCGAGGATCTAAATTTTTGTATGTTTTTTGAAATTATTTTTAGATTAGCACTCCTTATCTTTTTTATTTTATTCATATTTTTTTAAATGATAATTATTTTTATATAAATTTATTTTCTAGGGCTTGCTTTAGGAGCTTTCTTTTTATAGTCTCTTTTTAAGGAAAAGAAGGGCGTCCATAAAACAAACACTCACCGCAGCAGTCACAGCCAAACTCTTTGTTAAATTGATCGGAGATCCCACTCCATGTCAAACCGATGGTGTTTCGGTGAGTTGAGCGTCGGATCGGTGCCAACTACATCTCCTCTGAGCGTTGATGAGGGCGGTTTTTCTCGCCGCCATCCAACGAGGGAGCCTTCGGTTGCAGTCGCTGCTTCTTCTTTTTTCCGATCAACTTCCGCCGCTGGTGGAGTTACTAGCGGCGTGAACCTGGACGGTTGCGTTGGCCGTCGTGATAGCTTGAGTCTGTCGGATTTTTCGCTTTTCGAGTTCTTTTTTTTTTAGGGTCCTGGCAGCTGGATCGTTTCGTTGTTGACGGCTATGCCGTGGTTTGGTGGTTTTATTGGTAACTGGTTCATTGGCTGTGTTTTTTTTTTTTCGAGAGGTGAGAATTGCTAGCGGAGATGGGTTGCGGTGGTGGTCCGTGGGTTTCAGTGCGTTAAGTGTGGGATCGGTGCCAACTCCATCTCCTCTGCGTGTTTACGAGGGCAGTTTTTCTCGGCTGTTTTTCTCGACGCCATCCAACGAGGGATCCAGTCTTTTTGCCTTCCGTTGCTTTCCCTTTTGTTTTTCACCCTCGACTTTCGCCGTTGGTGGAGTTACTAGCGGCGTGGAACTGGACGGTTGCGTTGGCTGTCGTGATCGCTTGAGTCTGCCGGTGTTTTCGATTTTCGTGTTCTTTTTTTTTTTTTTTTTTTTTTTTGGCAGCTGGATCGTTTCTTTGTTGACGGCTATGCCGTGGTTTGTGGTTTTATTAAACTGGTTCAATGGTCGTGTTTTTTTTGAGAGAGAGGTGAGAACTGCAAGGGGAATGGGTTGCGGTGGTGGTCCGTGGGTTTTGGCTTTGTTGAGTACATAGGCATTAATCTTCTGTTGGAAAACAAAATTTGATTTTTTGTTCGATCTTTTGGTGAAAACCCGAATTCCTTTTTTCTAAAAAAATGTTTTTATGATTTTTGTTTCCTTGAACTCCAATTTTTTTTCTCCCTGTCAGTAGATGTGAGCTGAGGTGTGATCAGAGTGCATTTCGGGCTTTTGAGTGATAATTCTATAGGTTTTTTTTTTTTTGAATTTAGGATTTTCAAGAGCCTAAAGTTTACTCGTCTGAGATCGCAGACTTGTTGATTATGACATGGACTTTTCTGTACAGAAATAGCAGACCTTGCCTTCAGGCTATTTCGTGCTTAATCTTCTTTTTTCCAACAGAAAAGATAGCAAACAAGATCTTTGGCCGCTGTTGCACTGGGGCATCCATTCGTTTTCTCTACTTTCTGGATTCATGTTGACAGATTGTGCAATAAAACACACAATGCTTTATTCAGCAGCACACAGTCAAGATTAGATTCTGCTTCTCCTTCGTGTCTGGTCCATTCTGTCCACCATGTTCATCCTTTTTCTTTTTCTTTGAATTGTGTTGACATTGAAACCCAGCTGAAACCATCGCTCACATCCCATCTTTCTTCTTTCCCTTTTTTTCTAGGACAAGGTTCTGTTCGTAAAGATGAAAATAAAAAATGAAACACACCCCTGATACTAATGCTCACAGATAAATGAGGTGATTATGGTGCCGTGGTGACCACATAGTTGGCTTGCTCAAGATCAACAGCAGAATTTCCATTCCGTTGGTTTTAAATGGATACTTTGGTTTTACGTTTTCTGTTTTTAACCAATCCATTTGCCACTTTGATTTCCACAATTCCATGGCAGGTTACAGAACGGTCAACGAATAACATTACCGACCTTTTGATTAATAAATATAAAATATAATTAAAATATCAAAAATGATTTGTATTTTTTTTACTTATTCATATTGTTTTGATATACAGATTTTTTTTTAGTATATTGATATCCTTTTCCCAGCACTCTATGATTTAATGTTTTTAAACATTATTGAGAGCTTAGTTGGTTGATGGAGATCGCTGGTACATGCGCTTCCATTTTCAAGATAGATCACAATTTTTTTCCCCAAGAACTATCTTCCGTTGCTCCTGTCATTTATCACCATGAAAAACCTGACCTACCTTTTGCATGGAAACTAAAGCTGCTGGAGAACTGCATGGCCACCCCAAATCCAGATTGTGAAGCAATAATACGAAATTAGGGAAGGAAATATATATTTAGAAAGAAAAAAGAAAAAAGAAAATTGCTAAAATAAATGGTGTTTTGTGATATGGTATCCAGTAAAAACACTAACTCTTTTAATTTAATATTAATAATTAGAACAAAATACAGAAAAAACATTATTAAAATAAATAATATTTTATAAGGTCTGTAAGTTACAGTGCTTTTCCAAATTTTTGAAATTGTTTTTTTAATGACCCACTAATTTTGCACGGCCGACGTGCGTTTCTACTTCCCTTCAAGCAACATGTGCACTGCTCATGTTTAATGAAATAAAAAAAGCTTTTTGATTTTGCTGCGTTCTTAGTTAAACATGGAATTAATACCCTTGTAAAACGTGCAATGTGTTTTTTAAAAAAAAAAACACCAATTTTTTAAAATATTAAAAATAAAGAAAATCTGAAAAATATTATTAGAATATTATTTAGGAAAGGGAGGAAATCATGCTTTAAGATTAATATTAGTG
>NW_011503729.1:0-8824 GCF_000495115.2 Populus euphratica
AATTTATTTTTGTGTTTGAAACTGTGTTTTAATATATTTTAAAAATATACTTAACTTGAAAAATACATCAAATATACATTCTTTAGTGTTTTTTAATATTTTTAATATAATAATGCGAAAAATAACATAAAACCTGAAAACAAAAATTATTTATGATAAAAAAATTTGACGAGTTTTGTTCAATTTAGACAATATTAAAAAAGAAATGAAGTTTTGATTGTTAATCAGCTAGATTGTTGTTATTATTATTATTATTATTATTGCTGCTCTATTATTATTATTATTTTATTATTGTTATTATTATTATTATAATTTATATTGTTGTTGTTCTTATTACTTTTAATATTATTATTATTAATAATATTGTTATCATCTGTATTATTGTTATTCTTATTAGTAAAAATTCCAACGATTTAGCTTTATGTATATCCATGTATAATATATAATAATATAATGGGGCCAACGTCTAAATCAAGGAGGGAAAAATTTGAACTCATAAAACTACTAATGGTTATTTTGAATATTTTGAAAACATCTCCCTTTTCTTCTATGTAAGTCCACCCTTTCTCATCTATGTTGGTATTGTTTGTTTTTGCAATGTAAAAATACTTTTGAAATTATTATTTTTTGCTTCAAGTTAAGTTTTTAATGTTTTTACATTACTTTAATTTGCTGATATTAAAAATAAATTTTAAAAAATAAAAAATTATTATTTTGATATTTTTTTTCAAATAAAAAACACTTAAAAAAATTACTATTACAATATTAAATAATCTCGTATAAATACCGCCCAAGTTGACACAAGTTTTGGCTATGAAACGTAATTACAGTGAAATGATAATGAAGTTAATAATGACTCAAGAGAACTTTGTTTTTTTTTCAAAATAATATATAGTTAGAATATAGTATTGTAGTTAGTATATTCACAAGTAACATGTCTTCAATTTATCAACTTTACAATCTAATTTATGATATATGCAAGCTAAAAAACAAAAAAAAAATCCAATATAACATAACACCTTTCATTGCTATGAAGTCCATTTGCAGTCTCGAAATACTTAAAAAACTCCATAAATTTTAGCCTAGAATATATAATCTCACCACCATTTTAAAGCTGATTTCCCACCATTTCACTTCATTTGTAGCCTGTGTTTGGTTGGCCGTTCTCCCAAATAAGCTCTTAATAGCATAAGATTTTGTAGTAGCATTATCACATGTCATGTGTTGAACGAAATTCCGATCAAGATTAAAATTGGCAAGATAAAAAAAAAAAAAAACGGTATAAATATTAAAAATTCTTAAATATCAATCTCTCCAGCTTGAAAAAATCTTGACCATGCCCAAGAAAAAAAAATATTTTGATTAAAACGGCATTAGCAACTTCATCACACAATTGTTTATTTGTATAATTAAATTTGGTAGTATCCATATATATGAGCTCTTTCAAAAATCTTTGCTTTCCAAAACGACCATCTCACTATTTGATATTTTCTTAATTTTCCGGTCCATAGAGCCAACAATATAAATAAAAGTTTCGACTATTTTTTTTTTTCTAAAACCATATTGTAAAAATATCTAAAGTTTATTCAATATTCTCTTTTAACTCTAGCAAGATCACATATGTCTTCTATTTTATCAATTTGACTTGAATCCTAACCTGTATCAAGTACGCTAGTTTGAGAATTAATATGAAAAAAACGTTTGTTAGTTTCTTTTTTTTTTCTGTAATAAAAGTTTTTTGATTTTAAAATTTGTATAAATTTATATTATTCTGTATTTAATTTTTATCAAATAAATATAAATAGTGAAATTTAAATTTATGACCATTAAATTATTAAGATTCTGATACCATATAATAAAATTATCTTAATATAATAGTTTAAACTATTAAATAACATTTATATTATTTTTTAATATTTTTTTATATTTAAAAAGATTACTTTTTCATTACTTAGGCTTTAATTTTAGCTTTTTTTTTTTGGGAGCGCGAACTGAACAAATAGAGATGGGTTAAAATTCAATTTTTTTTATTAAATCACTTATCAAATTAAAAAAATAAAATAAAAATAATTACATAAAAAATAACTTTATCCCTTTGGAGAGATTTAGGCTTCTATTTGATTTTGTAGGCTTGGGTAATCCATGTTTCTTGGGCTTTCATTGCCTTGTATTTCAGACACGGGCTTTCTGTATTAGCAGTTCAAGTTTTTATTTTTTATTTTTTGAAAAGTCCTTGCTGCAAGAGAAAAGAAATTGGGCTGGTGAAATTTTGGGTGATAATGTAAATTAGCTATTTCTTACATTGGCCTCAAACTTCCTGAATCGAGGGACTAAACTGCAATTATAGGAAAAAAGGAAAAGAAAAAGCTGAAGACTACAGAGTTTCTCGTATCATCGTACTCCATTACCAGAGAGCGCTACTAGATCTCACACGGCAAAACGCGAAGCCAGGGTCTCAATTGGCGAGCCCTTTTTTCTATTTTTTTTCTTCCTCTTTCACTTCTAATAACGAAGCCCAGTTTCCTTTTCTTCTATCTTTGATTTCTCGTTTAGGTTTTACGCCATAGTTTTATTTTTTAGCTGTAAATAATTGTGATTCCACTCCTGGTCAATGTTTTTTGTGTCGATTGTAGGCTTAGGATGAAAATAATGAATCAGAGTCTTAAAATTAGAACCCCCATTTCATAATTTTCAATATGTGCTTGTTTGGTTTGTTAAAGTCATGATTTTCAATTCTGGGTATGTAAAATCAAGAGCATTTAAACAAAAAAAAATTGAGATCAGCATTGGTTACTTGGTTGAACTGTATGATTTTAATTTTTATGGAAAATTGTTTTTGTAACAGGGAGAGATAGGTGATGATGGATGGTGGAGTGCCAAATATAAAGAAATGGGTGGTGTTATATCCTGTCTACATTAACTCAAAGAAAACAATAGCTGAAGGGAGGCGGATTAGTGCAGAAAAGGCGTGTGAGAACCCTACTTGTGTTGAGATTGGTGATTGTTGTGGCCACCTCAAACTTCCATTTGCAATTGAGGTTTGTTTTGCAATCCACAGTTTTTTCTTTTTTATTATTAGAGCTTGTGATTGCTGTTTGTTTGTGATTTATGATGCGTCTTGGATGTTCTAGATTGATAAGGCGTATCCGCGAGATTTCATGCAAGTAGGGAGAGTGAGAGTATTGCTGAAAAGAGAAGATGGGAGTTTATGTAATCCTGCAATTCCTTCCCGTAAGCATACTTCACCGTTGTTTCTGTTTATCATATGATTCTGATATTTCTTTTGGCTTCTTTTTCATTAATTATCCTTTTCCTTTTCTTTCTGAGATCTGCGTAAATTGATGGATTTGTACATATAGTTTTTTCAACACTTAAATTTAAGTGTATTGGTATTGATCAAGTGTGATTTTGTCAATCTTTTATGCCTATTACATTGAATTATGCCTCACCATTCTTCTTCTTCCTCTTCTTTATTTTAACAAAGATAACTATTTTCATGAGTTGCTAGTGTTGAAGTAATTCCATATTTGTTATGCACAAGGATTGTTATGGCTTTCAATAGTTTATAGCCTCTTCAAATAGTGGCTTTTAAGATCCAAAAGAAATCAAACTTCCTTTCTGTTAATTCTGGTACTTTCCTTCCTTTTTCATGAATCCATATGTATTGGTGAATTCAACAAAACTTATATAAGATTTTTCTTTATACTTCCCATATGACAGTTTATTTTTATATTTGCCACATTCTCATTGGCACCTCCACCTGTCTTGTAGACTCCTCTTTATTTTGTTCTCTAATAATCCTTGAAGTGAAATATTTGCAATTAATTCTAAAGCGGATAACATGTAGGGGACTCAATGGTATCATTTAAGTGGTCCTAATTTCCAAGGGACAGTAAATGTTGATATGCGTATTGGTTTCTGTTACTCTGCACAGAGACTTTTCAAGAAGGGATTTTGACACAAATTTAACCAATCTAAGAATGTATATTTAGTATGTTATGGTGTCATTGACATCTAGTATTGCATAAGACTAGTTTCTGCTAGGGATCCATCACTTAAGAGCTGAACTGACCTTTATATTGGTGTTGTTTTAATTGATGATGTTGTGGACACCTCTTGCATGTTAATGAGTGATTAGCAGTATTTACATGAAATACCAGTGCTCCACTTGGTGATCTGGACGGTTTGATGATTGTTCCCTTTTAGTTTAGTTGAGAAATTTGAGAGCTGCCTCTCATCCTGATATGCCATGGCACTGTACTTCATTGACCTGGAGGAAAAATAGGAGTGTATTTTTGTCACCTCTATCAAGAAAGTAAAGTAGGGGGGGAAATAGAAAAAAGGAAAAATAGGGGTGCATTTTTGTCACCTCTATCAAGAAAGTAAAGTATAAGGTGAAAAAACAATTAAAAATCAGCTCAAAGTTGGATGGGCTGATGCCACTTATATATGAGCGTCTGTCCTACCTTTCATATGTAATGGATTTGAAACTTCGCCTTATTGCAGGAAAACAGCTTATGTTCCATGTTGCAGAACTGGTACCTAGACATCCTGGGAGGACCAAAAAGCAGGAGCCTGCATCCACGGCAAATGTTTCAACATCCAAGTCTGGGAAGGGTGGGAGAAAGAAAAGATAGCCTTCTTCATGAGAAAAAGGATAAGGTTTGGTTTGCAACTAGCTGGTAAAAAATTGACTTTTTTCATTCTTATCATGAAAAAATTTGGATGAGAAGGGGGTCCTTTTCTGATGAATCGAAGAGCTAAAATTCCAGAATCTTGTGTCACAACAAATTATCTGTTCATGCACGCCCTTTTTACCCAAGTCTATCCACAAAGTGAATTTGTATGCAAGTCTTTTCACATGGTGAAAAGTGAGGTCTTGATTCAAAATAATCTGGGTTTGCTGTTATATGGTATGCATTTCTTTTGCTGGAGTTGTTGGTTTCATGGCCTTGCTTAGCATTAAGAAATATCTAGTGTAACCATAAGAAAATGTCATAGAACAGACTGCCCACATTCTTGGCCCTTAAGGAGAAAATGTACGATCAACTTGATCAATGGAACCTGACTTTGTCACAGAAAAAGTATGATCAATTGTTTTGTTTTGGGTGTTGGAATAGTGATTGGTAGATGGCCCAAGTATCACAGCTATGACATGCTTATTTTAAAATCTTTTCCTGAAGTACATCTAGTTGGTTTCCAGGTATGAAATCTTCAGCTTTACTGTGGCATGCAGTAAAATGTCTTTTTTTACCTGAAGATGACCTGCTAATTAGTTAGGGACTATGGAATTGGGACGGGGTATCTGCATTTAATTTTTTTCACATTGGCACGAATTGCTTTTGACGCGTAAATTTGGTGTCATGTTGTAGTTCTAGTCGTGTTATAATGCTGAGTCTAGCATCGCCATTCCTCTGGAGTCTGAAGCTGGTAATATGCATAACAGAGCTTTGTCTATTGCAGGAACATAGTTCATTGCAATCGGTGAACCTGGAATACAGAGCATGGAACCTTCACATAACTCATGTTGATCTGTGATTGTACACAGTTTTGAAAACCCCATTTAAGGATCAGAGAAACTAATCTGGTGTGACTGAGCTCTTGGATGTGATGATACTCGGATATCACTGAAATGTCTCGTCGCCCCACTTGGCTAGTGAAAACTTTTTTTTTTTTTTGCCCCTGAACTCCTTGCAATCCTTGAGGAGAAAATGTACGATCAACTTGATCAATGGAACCTGACTTTGTCACAGAAAAAGTATGATCAATTGTTTTGTTTTGGGTGTTGGAATAGTGATTGGTAGATGGCCCAAGTATCACAGCTATGACATGCTTATTTTAAAATCTTTTCCTGAAGTACATCTAGTTGGTTTCCAGGTATGAAATCTTCAGCTTTACTGTGGCATGCAGTAAAATGTCTTTTTTTACCTGAAGATGACCTGCTAATTAGTTAGGGACTATGGAATTGGGACGGGGTATCTGCATTTAATTTTTTTCACATTGGCACGAATTGCTTTTGACGCGTAAATTTGGTGTCATGTTGTAGTTCTAGTCGTGTTATAATGCTGAGTCTAGCATCGCCATTCCTCTGGAGTCTGAAGCTGGTAATATGCATAACAGAGCTTTGTCTATTGCAGGAACATAGTTCATTGCAATCGGTGAACCTGGAATACAGAGCATGGAACCTTCACATAACTCATGTTGATCTGTGATTGTACACAGTTTTGAAAACCCCATTTAAGGATCAGAGAAACTAATCTGGTGTGACTGAGCTCTTGGATGTGATGATACTCGGATATCACTGAAATGTCTTGTCGGCCCGTTTGGCTAATGAGAACTTTGTTTTTTTTGGTTATCTTGCTCTGTTGTGCTTTTGGATTATCACTAAAGCTTTTATACAATCAGAGAGCAGCATGCACGTGAGACGATTTTCCTACCTTGTGATCTATACTGTTGTGGATATTTAGCTGCGGCTGTCTTCTTTTTCTCATCTTTTCTCTGCGTGTCCAATAATATAGCAGTCGAAAACAGAAGGCCACGTTGTGTTCTCTGGTTCCCTGCATGTCCACCACCACCACCTCCTCCTCCTCCTTTATCACTTTGACCAATTGAGCATCTGCTTTCGATTCCATCTAACTGTATACAACTTGGAAATGGAAAACAAAATCCTTGTCAAGTACAAAAATTCCTGTGAAAATCGAACAAAATCCTTGTCAAGTACAAAAATTCCGAGCAAAATGAGCCATTTATTTTTCCCCACTCATTAAACCATGATGATGAAAGTTTCGTTCCTACCCAAGGTGTATTAATATATCTTTGCCGGCTTTCTTTCCTCTCCATAGCCATATCACATGATTTGCATGCTTCATTTAAACCTATTCCATATGCCATTCAAAGTCCAACACTTCAAGCATGTTAAGTAATGGATTTTTACGAATTCTATGCGTGGTTACCATTGCCGCACTCAGTAATGAAAAGACACTCGTGAATGTAAATAAATAATACAAGAAATCAATTATTATAGTATGAGAATAAAAAAATTATAGTATTGAAAATAAATATTTTTGATAAAAAAAATCATAATTACACTGAAAAATTAATAACTAAAAATTTAAATCAAATAAGTTATGATTTTTTTAATAATAGGAGAGTTAAATAAATTGTTAGATATTATAGGTGATCTTCAAATATAAATATAAATAAATCAATTATTGTATTAAAAAAATTAAATTGTTTATTTTATTTTATTTAGAATTATAATTTAAAACTTATTAGGGAATTTAATAAATCGCATATATAAGAGTTACTGGTCACAAATTAAAATAGAATAATTAATCAAAAGTGACTTGATTACACATAGGTTTTAGAAATAGAGGACTATAATGTAATTAATGCATGAGATTATAATTTAGATTTAGAAAAAATAATAAATTTCTAAAATTATTATAAAATACTATATATATGATATAATTTAAAAGGCATTTTGTTAACTAGACGGTTTGATTTAATTAAATACCAGAGTGGTGGTGGAAAGAATACACTACACCAAAGGCATGAAGATAAGGGTAACATGATGCAATGAAAAAAAAAAGAAAAAAAAAAGAGAGAGAGGATGGGCTTAGTGCACTTCATAGAACCAAGTCTTTCAAATCTAAAAATTCATTTTTCTGGATTACTATGCATCAATCACACACTCCTCCTGGAGCCATGCTGGTAATGTTTCAGAAGAAACCTGGCCAGATATACACAATTTCCCTTCAACTTTTCCTTGTTAATTTATATCTGTTTTACTGCATGCGCAGAACTTACCCCGATGGTTTTAGCTGAAGTGCTTGCCAAAGAGTAAAATGAACATTATCCCTTGTGTACAAGATGGCTGGACTGCATCTACTCTAGCAGATCATCTGAAAGTTGGTGTGTTTGTGTATTCGAAATGATGAAAGTGGTGGGGGCACACTTAGAGTTCAAATTCATACTTAGTCTGTGAATGCTCTAGTTTTTTTTGACTTGTTAATGCCTTGGAGAAATGACTTTAGGCCGTGAGTTATCTCCATCATATTCATATTGATTTTTTGAAGGCTAAAAACACTGTGAAACCAACTGATCCTTGTAGAATGCTGTGCTTCAGGTTGGAGATTCCATGGATGAAGGACCAAATTTGGAGTGGGAGTATGTGCATAGAAATCACTAAACCTGACAGGTCACCATCTCCTAGCAACCATCTCTTGACAGAGACACAAACATTTATTAGTAATGAAGACTTTCAGCCCACTTGCTGCTCCTCATCTTTGACCTCGTATGATCAAAGATGAGGACCAAAGTGAGCTGAAAGTCTTCAGTAACTATTCAAGCACATTTGGTTTGTCTAAATTGCAATTTTACTTTTTTGGTGATTCTCTTTCAATCATTTGCTACGTTTTTTCTTTCAATCTGTTTTATCAATAAGTTGTTCTTGAATCGTGATGCCTTATAAGACAAGCTTTTCAACAAGCCTAAGATATGTTCTGGAATAATAGTGTGGATTGGTATTGGTGCTTCAAGAAAACTCTTCTGTGAAAAGACCTCTCCTTTGTGTCTATGAAAGCTGACAATCTTGTACAATCTAGGAGAATTGCTTTTGTAACTTACAAGGATTAAGGAGGCTTCATCTAGACAAGTTGAGGGACCACATTTTGTTTGTTATGAAATAAATTGTTTTTGTCCGTTTTTGTTAATGATCAGTGCCTTGTCAATTGTTGAGGAAATATAAAATTCAAAGTTGTTGAATTGCAATTAAAACTTAAAAAAAAAAACCTAAGTCGTGTGTTTTTTTTCTTTTTACTGT
>NW_011503730.1:0-728 GCF_000495115.2 Populus euphratica
ATGGATTATAACTAAAGCCAAAGAACATGAAAAATAAAGAAAAAGCATGATTCTAGTACCGAAACATTAACAAAAGCCATCTAGAATCAATCCACTATAATCTAGGACGAGATGCATTCGTGGTTTCGTGATTTCTATATAGGTCAGCACCTATTTACTAGAATAAAGCATTTAGATTTGTAATCTAACTTGTACCAAAATAAAACAGATGCCATAGGACATCCTCCCAAATAGGTTGTTTTTCCTCGAACACCAATTTGTTCCTAGTATTCCAAAGAGCCCAAACAATGCTGAACATAAAACTACACCAAATAAATCTTTCAAACTTAATGATAATCCTGCAAAAAGCCTTGCCATTAACATTGAAGGTCATCTAAGTCGTAAGGCATTACCAAGTTTAAACCTCTCTAAGGCTATGTTTGTTTCTCGGAATTTATTTTTTGGGAAACTATTTTTTAAATTTTCCTGTATTTGTTTGCCATTATCAAGTTGGGCAACAGAAAACACTTTCCAGTCAAAGGAAAATTTGACTTGGTTTTCAGAAAAGTGTTTTCCTGAAAAATATAGACGGAAAATACTTTTTGGAAGTTGTGAAAAATTTAAAAATATCATATTATTTGCTGATTTTATCAAATTTGGTCCCTAAACTTTTGATTGCTATATATATTTTGTTTTGAATATTTATTTTTCAATTTCATATCTTAAAATTTAATTTTTATATTAATTTT
>NW_011503730.1:843-5314 GCF_000495115.2 Populus euphratica
ATTGTTACTTATTTTATTTGAAATAATTTATGAAATATTTATTATTATTATTTTAATTTCTTCATCTTTTATTTTTTTTAGATTTGATCTCTTATTTTTATTTTTATTTATTTTATTTGAGATAATTTAAGAAATTATATTTTTTTTAATTTCATTCTCATTCAACTTTTTAATTTTTAAGATTTATTCCTCGTTATTTTAATAAACATGAGAAAAATAAAACTTTTTTCAACTCATTTTCCATGACATAACCAAATATTGGAAAGTGTTTTCCAACTTATTTTTTATTACACTACCAAACATAATAATTTATTTTCCCGGAATTCACTTTCCTAAAATTCACTTTTTAAAAGAAAATTACTTTTCAAGCAAACAAACAAGACCTAAATTACAATTTTATTCTTAAGTTTATAACTCGCGGAGTAGGGCACGAGAATACGAGAACCAATTTTAGAATGATGATAACTCAAAAAGGTAACAATTATCTTGTGGACTTAAAACATATCTCTTAACAAGGAAAGCTCTAATACAGAGCCATTCATTTAGAGCTAGCCATAATGTCATATGGTTTGATTACAACAAACCTACTCATAGGGCAAGCATACAGTAGTTCATAGTATACTCTTTATCCTTTTCTCATTCATAAACCAACTTATCTTTATTCTTTCAATGGATTCTTGCTAGGTTTAAATAAGATATTAGCCCATGAAGCATCAGACACTCTCTAGCTCTAAGAGGTTTTATACAATTTAGATGTCATTGTTACACATCCACTAACCCATTTTTCATCTGACAAACGAAGCTTACTTTCAAGAAAAATAGTCGAAATAAAACAAGATAAGAGTCAGCTAAACAAAAACTAGTTAGCCGAGTATCTTTCTAAAAGTTTACATGGTTACCATTTCCCACTTGAAGTTTGTAACTTTTTCTCATCAAGGTATTATCCTGGTCATTGTTAGTAATAGTTGAGTATATATCTCTCCAAGTCACCGAGAGTCTTTTACTAAATTAAGACAACTCGTTGCAAAAACTTGAGTTATATTTTTCCCTAATCAAATCAGCCCAGCTAGCCTTATCATCGCAACCAAGTTTCCAAACCTACTTAAAAATGAGAGCTTTATTTTTTGCCAAGACAAACCCAATACCAAGCCTTTCCGTATCTTTTTCTTAAACCATAGTTTTCCAAGCCAATTTATGAATCTTTCTTTGGTCAATGCCTCCACCCTATAGGAATCGAGACTGCATTGCTGTAATCTGATGAGCTAGAATTTGGGATACAAAATATGGGCATGTCGTGAAGTGGTATAACAGCTAGCACACTTTTGATTTAAGTAAGCTCTTTCAGCTAGAGATAACAACCTACCCTTTCAAGAGCTAATTTTTCCATGAATTTTGGAGAACACAGGTTTTCATGTGGAAATCCTATTAGGATTGGAGCCAAAAGGAAGGCCTAGGTAATTAATTGGTAGTGTGTCATATCTAAATTTGAGAACACTTGAGATCCCTACTATGAAGATCTCATGATCCATATTTACACCCATCAAGCCACTCTTATGGAAATTAATACATACACCCGAATATAGATTGAACCACTATAGCATTCTCTTAACATTAATATGAAATCTTCTTTCTAGTAGCATGACATTACAAGACTCTAGCAACCCTTGCAACCGAGGAAAGTAAAATTTACATGTGTTCTTAGAGATTTGAATAATTTGTATTTATTTTATTGATAAACAGATATTATATGCACGTTTATTTCACTATCAAATATTATCGGTCATACATGATGACTTTGTTGAACCTCAGTTCTTTTGGAGCCGAAAAGAGTCTTTTTATTCTTTATTATTGTGACTATATATAGCTATACAAAAAGCAACGGTTACAACAGAATAGGAAACTGTTTGTTTAACAACTAACAAAATACAAAACAGAAATGTTGAGTCACCACCTAAGCTTTGGCAACATTTCCTCCTTTAAACTGAAGATATTGTAATTCAGTTTACTTTTGGATCTTTACATACAACCATCAATATGTGCAGCTTCTCAAAAATAATTTGTGGCAATGGTTTGGTCATGATATCAACTAATTGATCTTGAGAGCAATAGTGCAGTAGTGTTACCACTTCATCCCAAGTCAGGTCACGAAGAAAGTGAAAACGAACATCAATATGTTTGCTTCTACCATGCATGACAGGATTTTTGGAGAGTTTAATAGTAGAACTATTATCACAGTATATTATCGTAGTTCCAGCTGAGGTATGATCGAGGTTTTCCAACATTCTTCTCAGCCACACAGCCTGATAGGCACAAGAGGCAGCAACGATGAACTCAGCTTCAGTGGTGGAGAGTGTGACGAACAGGCACAGGAGGCAGCAGCGATAAACTCAGCTTCAGTGGTGGAGAGTGTGATGACAGGTTGCTTCTTTGAAGACCAAGATACAGCTCCAAAACTTAGTACAAACAAGAAACCTGATGTGCTTTTCCTATCCTCCAAATCTCCTGCATAATCGCTATCGGTATAGGGAAGTAGTTCTACATTACCATTTTGTTTATAAAAGATGCCATATTTGAGAGTCTCCTTGATATAACGAAGTACTCTCTTAACTGCTTGAAAGTGGAGTTCTGTCGGATGTGCTAGATATCGACTGAGCAAGTTTACAACAAACATAATGTCAGGTCTAGTGGATGTCAAATACATCAAAGTACCTACCATTTGCATGTACTGGGTGCTGTTGATTGTCATATCAGCAGAATCTGTAATTAGCTTGAATCCTGGAACTATAGGATTATATACAACATTGCACCCATCCATATTAAATTGTCCCAACACCTCCTGAGCATATTTCCTTTGACTAATGAAAATACCATCAACTCGTTGTAGCACTTCCAAACCAAGAAAATACCGCATTCTGCCTAGATTTGTCATATCAAATTCCTTCATCATTGAGTATTTGAAAGAGCTGAACAATGTTTCATCATTCCCAGTGAAGATGAGATCATCTACATAAAGACATATAAGCAGTAACGAGGAACCGTGTGATGCTTTCTTGATGAATAAAGTGTGTTCATAGGGACATTTCTCAAATCCTTCTTTCAAAAAATAGGCTTCAATATGGTTGTACCATGCCCGTGGAGCTTGTTTCAACCCGTACAATGCTCTTCGTACGCGATACACTTTGCTTTCTTCTCCTTTGACTATATAACCAGGAGGTTGTTCAACATACACCTCTTCATTCAACTCACCATGAAGAAAAGCAGACTTGACGTCTAATTGGAATATAGACCATTTTTGAGCAACTAGAGCAAGTATCAGCCATATGGTGTCCATGCAAGCCACAGGAGCAAAGAGACGAGCGTATATCCTTTGGCAATGAGACGAGCTTTATATTTATCGACTTCTTTATGTTCATTTAGCTTAGTTTTATATATCCATTTCACTCTAACAATTGTTGCACCATGAAGAAGATCTGTAAGATCCCAAGTATTGTTTTTCTTAATAGCAGCAATATTAGTCTCCATTACACATCTCCATTTATTACTATGAGCTGCATCTTTATATAATAATGGATCTGCATCAACAAATAGAGCAAGATCACCTTGATGGTCTTCATCATAAAAACCTTCCCCACTGTCATAGTCTTGTAGCCATGCTAGTGGCTGTCGAGAACGCCTCTCAACAAGACCAGGAATGTGGTCAATCTCAACAGCTGTATGTGTACTGATTGTTTGATGCTGCTCTAAATCTCCTTCTATACTACCAAGATAATGATTAATATTAATGGATCCACTTGTGTGATCTTTGACATGACTAGTCCTAGTGAAACTATCATTGTTTGCAATTTTATTCTGACCACTATCAATGTTGTTGTCTTTATTTATACCCCCCATTCAAGAGATGCATGACTGGCCGCAGCATGATCTTCACTCCAGGGCCAACTATCCTCTTCTTTAAAGATAACATCGCGACTGATGATTATCTTTTTTGAAAGGGGATCATATAGGCGATAAGCCTTAGATTCCTTACTAACTCCCAGCAGAACACATTTCAAGCTTTTACTATCCAACTTTGTACGTTTGTTATCTGGGACATGAGCATAAGAAACACATCCAAATACTCGAAAATGTGCAACAGATGGTTTAGTGCCACTCCATGCCTCCTCTGGTGTCTTATTTCGCACTGCAAGTGTGGGACTTCTGTTAAGAACATGCACTGCCCAGTTGACAGCCTCGGGCCAAAAGGTTTTAGGAACTTGCCTATTGGTGAGCAGGCTGCGAACCATGTTCATGATTGTGCGATTTTTCCTCTCTACCACGCCATTTTGCTGGGGAGTGAAGGCTGCAGTGAGTTGACGATGGATGCCATTGGTTGTACAAAACTCAGAGAATTCATTTGATGTGAATTCCCCACCTCTGTCAATATGTAATCCCCCGATACTTGTACCAATTTCCTTTTCAATCTTTATTTTGA
>NW_011503730.1:7401-8823 GCF_000495115.2 Populus euphratica
CAAAACTCAAGTGACCATACCGACAGTGCCAGAGATAATCCAAATTTTGCTCTGGAGTTAGAAAACAGTTTTGATCATGAAGTTGGATCTTTGCAAGAAGAACAAACATTCTATTAAAGGCCATAGCTATTTTGATGATGAGTTCTCTTTCAAAATGATACACTTTACACTTATTGTATCGAAACAGGATGGCCAAGCCTTTTTCCTACAAATGGCCAATGCTTAATAGATTGTTTTTCAAGTCAGGAATATAGAATACCTTTGAGATGACTTGTGGAATATTGTTAACTTGCAGATGGATATGACCCTTTCCCATTACATCAATGCTGGAGTTGTCCCCTAGCTTGACTGATTTGCGAAAGCTCTCATCCAGTTCTACACAGAAATCTTTGTGTCTGGACATGTAATTACTGCATCCTAAATCTAGAAACCATGCTGTCTTATCAGGTGCTTTCTTTATATGCGCCATTAGAAGTAACTCCATCTATTTCAACAGAATCAAGTTCTCTGCATTCATCCATTTCAAGAGATTCAGGGTTCTGAACAAAAGTCTTTGAATTCCATTTTCTCTGTATTGTCAACATATGCCATTAGTAATAATGGTTCATTGGTTTCAACATAATAAGCTTGTGATTCTCTTTCTTTGCTCTTATTTGGACATTCATACTTGAAATGACCAAGGTCATGACAATAAAAACATTCCACAAGGGATTTGTCAAAGCTTTGCCTCCCACGACCACGTCCCCTTCCACGAAAAATGTTGCTGCTACGACCAAATGTGCTACTATTACTATTATGAGTAATCTTCAATGCTTGCTCTTCCATAGCATGATTGTGCATACGCTGCTCATGAACCAACATACTACTTTACAGTTCATCAATGGACATGGTGTACAAGTCTTTGGATTCCTCAATGGAGCAGACAATGTAATCAAATTTTGAAGTCATAAATCGCAGGATCTTTTCAATAACAATAACATCATTTAATGTTTCACCAAGAAACCTCAGTTTAGTAGTGATAGTGAGAGTGTGAGAAAAATAATTTGAGATGATCTCACCATCCTTCATGTGGAAGATTTCAAAATCCTTGCGAACTGACCCTTGCATTTCTTTGAAACTTTTTCTTCATAGAATCCCAGATTTCCTTTGAAGTTCCTTTATCCAAGATAGTCTCAAGAACTAAACGATCGATGGCTTGAAAGAGGTAATTCTTAGCTCGCAAATCTTTTAATCTTTGATCTGCTATCATCTTTTGTTGTTCATCCGAGAGGTTATTGTCATCTGTTACGGCAGAAACACCAATTTCAACTATTTGCCAGTATTCCTTGGAGCAGAGGAAGTTTTCCATCAGCATGCTCCAGAGATTGTAGTGCCCTACAGATCGAGGAATTATTGGTTGAACAAAACTGCCTTCACTTGTCA
>NW_011500280.1:0-37761 GCF_000495115.2 Populus euphratica
GTTGTCATCTAGTATTATGGTCACTAGAAACTTTAACTGGTCAATAGAGATTCTATAATACAAGACTGATTACACAAAAAAAAGATACTATCACCCTTTAAGCGTCCTATCTAAGATAGACTGCATTGCTGGTTTTGTCTAAAATTATTAAGAATTTGTTTTTTTTTTTTTCTTTTTATTCTTCCTTTCATGTTTCTGACTCTGGCGTCAATGAACAATTCCTACAAATATTTTCAACTATGGCGTTGGTAAATATTGCACAAAACCAAAAATACAATACTCCTAACTCTAGAGTCAATGAATATTTTCGTAAAAATAAATTTGAAGAAGAAACCTTTTATGTCTTTTTTTTTTCTTATTTATCCTTTATTATTATTTGCCCTTTTTAGATGGAAGTTAAAAAAAAATTGCACGACATGTTTGCATTTAACAATAATAGTCCACAAATTGAGCACATCTATAAAAAATACAAACATAAAGAAAAAAAGGTATGAGGGTTCACAAATAAATCAACGAAGACCCCAAGTATTTTTGGAATTTTATATTATCGAAAAAGGGTTCGTTTGTTGAACTATCAAATTATAATGAGCATAAAAATTATGGTTAAGGCATAAAAATTATGCTTGCCAAGCACACCCCTAGCAAACACAGTAACCAGTTAATTATTTTAGCAAGAAAGGAAGGAAACTTACCTAAGCGTGTGGCTATTGAAGGCAAAGTCGAGAGAGATTGGGAAGAAAAATGGTTGAGGGGGGCGACAGCTAGTATAGGGTTCGTTGCCCCTTTCTTTTTTATGTTTCTCTCTTTTAGGGTTTTTGGTAATGACCTCCTCTTGATATTTTTTCTTCTAGGATTTCTCTCTAATCTTCCTTCCTCTTTTCTTTTTTTTCACATACTGAGATTAGTATTTATAGTGCAAGAGTCTCATCGTTTGCGAGAAGTAAAGTTTCAATCAAACTCATTCTCTTTTTTGAAGTTCGAATTAGAATCGAATTCAAAAGTAGATAACTATCATTATTTTAAGGATTATCTTGAATAAGGTAAGGATTATCTTGAAAAAAATAAGGATTAGCTTGAAGGTAAGGATTATTTTGAAGAAAATAAAAATTATCTTGAAGTAAGGATTATCTTGAAAAAGGTAAGGATTAGATTGAAGATAAGGATTATTTTGAAGAAAATAAGGATTATCTTAAAGGTAAAGATTATCTTGAAGAAGATAAGGATTATCTTGAGGATAATGATAGAATGACAAAGACACATTGTATTCTCTAATTTTCACGCAAGTAGATAAATCACACTATTTATCAAAATAAATATCTGATCTTTTAATTTTATATTTTAAATCCTGTAAAATTAAATTAAAAGCCAAGAACTAAAATTGGATCCTGTAAAATTAAATTAAAAGCCAATGAACTAAAATTGAGTTACAATAATTATTATTATTACTATTATTACGAGAAAACTTAATCTCTTAATATAAGGTATTATTATTATTATTATTATTACTACGAGAGAACTCAATCTCTTAATATAACGAAATTAAAGGAAATAATAGAAAATTGAAAAAAAAATATTGGCACAAAGATATTAAATTAATTTTGATTATTACAGGTATTGAAATTGCTTCAAGACCACCATATTTGGATTGACACGAGTTTTTCTTCTGATGACCGAATCAGCTAAGACAATCTTACATGACAATTCGGGAAAATTCACGAAAAGATGTATAAAATCAGTTGCAGAGATTGTGGGGGATCAAAGCCTACCATGTGCTTCTCGTGAACACCACAAGTTCAATATCTGTTTTCGTCAAATAGTTTAATGAATTGACTGAAGAATCTTGACACTCTGGGAAAATGGTGGCATAATCACTATGCTTGGCCAGGCACTCGACGTTAGTGCTTAGCTTAATATGAATTTATATTCCTGCCAGCTCAAAAATTATTTCTTTAATTCTCTCCCTTGTTTCTTTCTTTATATTGTGCTTATCTCTTGCCTATTAAATAAATATTGATGATTATCATTTGAGCACGATAAAGTTGTACACTGAAATATTATTACAAATTTTGATCAATTGAGTGATTTTCTTTATTATTTTATATGCTTATCTTTATCCTGTATATTAAATAATTATTGGTAGTCATATTTTAATAATTTATGTTGAACATTAATTACAATTAATTATATTTGTAGTGCTCGGTGTGATGATTGTATAAATAGTGTTTGATAGTATAGAATGATTATTTTTTAAAGTGTTTTTTATAAAATATATAAAAAAATTATATTTTTTTAAAATTAATTTTTAATATTAATATATTAAAATAATATAATAAAAAAATTAAAATAAAAGAAAATCAAATTTTTTAAGAATCACGACTTGACTGCAAATACAAACAGCCCCTGTAGTACAAGCATTTTCCTCGTCTAGTTACTAGGCTCCATATATTTTCCTTCATATGTACGCAACCCAAGAGCACATTCACATCAACTGGAAACTGGAGCCATGGCATTGTTATTGCCCTAGGACAAGAGAAATACAGACAGTCAGGGCTCTTCCTTGTAAATATTAATATTATAAAAATAATTAAAAATTTAACTTGATCTTTTTAATTTTTAATTTGCTCCCCTTAGTTTTTTTTCCTTGCTCCGCCCCTCCAGACAGTGAATATAGAAAAGACAAGACAAAATAAGATAAAAATACAGTTGTATTTTATAGTGATTTATAAAATAAAATAAATATTTTATATTTTATTTGATTACCGCGGAAAATATAAAATAAAATATAAAAAAATTATTTTACTATTATTATGTATTTAAACTTAAATATTTTAAGAAAAAATTAGATATATAATTTTTTTTGCTTTAGTTTATATTGAGTGTTAAAATTAATAACATTATAATAATTTTAGTTATAAAATCAAGACTGACTTGATGATTTGACCCGTGGCTGCATTCATTCGAGTTTAAGAAAGAATAGAGAAAGGATTAATTTGGTTCAATTTAGTCAAAAACTCAAGTCAACTAGAAATAAAACACGGGTCAAAAACTCATACACTTTTATGGGAAATTTTTTTTGGTCAAAACAAGGTTGCTTTGACTATTTTTTTAAGAAAATATGGGTTAGCTAGGTTGGCCCTTCCAACTCGTGACCTGAACCTTATCTCGGGTCGACTCTCGAGTCGGGTTGTAAAACTATAATAATAATCATTCTTATTCATATATTGACCCGGATCAACCTATATTGACCTCTCTGACTTATGACTTGAACCTTGTCTTAGTCGATCCCCAAGTTGAGTTTTAAAACTATGATAATAATAAATTTTATCTTTACATTGACTCGAGTTAACTCTTATGATTCATGACCTGAGCTTTGTCTCGGGTTGACCATCAAATCAAGTTTTAAAATTATAATAATAATTATTTTTATTATATGTTGATTTGGGTCTAATAGAGTTGACACTCTTGACATGTGACTTGAACCTTACCCCAAGTCGACTCTCGAATTAAATTTTAAAACTATGATAACAATTATTTTTATCCTTACGTTGACCTATTTTGTAACCAATTTTTGGGTCCCTATAAATAAAAAAAAAAAAGAAAAGAAGAAGAATAGAACAATGTCGTTTTGAGAGACATTATTCCTCTCTCCCCCCCCGACATGTTACTCCCAAAACCCAAAGCCCCACGCCCCTTTAAAATGAGAAACCAGTGAAGGCATGCCCTGCAAAGCCACGCCCATTGGAGACCTCGCCTGCTCCCCATATGAAGCAGTTGGGAAGCCCTCCGCTCTCCTTTGCCTTATAAATATTGCTCTCAACACCAGCATAAGGGGGGAGGAAGTTTTGAAACAGAAAGGAATGAAAAAAAAAGGAGAATTTTTGAAGGAGAAGAAAGAACAGAGAGAAAATAAAGGAAAGGAGACGCTAGAAAAAAAAGAGAGGTAAAAACATAAAGAACGTACGGAAACTTGAAACAGTGGGGAGAGCACCCCTTGGCGGCCATCGTTTCTTTCTCCCTAACTGCGAACCACTGCCATTCTCCAACAACACTTCCAACTCGTGACCTGAACCTTATCTCGGGTCGACTCTCGAGTCGGGTTGTAAAACTATAATAATAATCATTCTTATTCATATATTGACCCGGATCAACCTATATTGACCTCTCTGACTTATGACTTGAACCTTGTCTTAGTCGATCCCCAAGTTGAGTTTTAAAACTATGATAATAATAAATTTTATCTTTACATTGACTCGAGTTAACCCTTATGATTCATGACCTGAGCTTTGTCTCGGGTTGACCATCAAATCAAGTTTTAAAATTATAATAATAATTATTTTTATTATATGTTGATTTGGGTCAACTAGAGTTGACACTCCTGACATGTGACTTGAACCTTACCCCAAGTCGACTCTCGAATCAAATTTTAAAACTATGATAATAATTATTTTTATCCTTATGTTGGCCTATTTTGTAACCAATTTTTGGGTCCCTACAAATAAAATAAATAAAAATAATAAAAGAAGAAGAAGAATAGAACAGTGTCGTTTTGAGAGACATTATTCCTCTCTCTCCCCCCCGACATGTTACTCCCAAAACCCAAAGCCCCACGCCCCTTTAAAATGAGAAACCAGTGAAGGCATGCCCTGCAAAGCCACGCCCATTGGAGACCTCGCCTGCTCCCCATGTGAAGCAGTTGGGAAGCCCTCTACTCTCCTTTACCTTATAAATATTGCTCTCAACACCAGCATAAAGGGGGAGGAAGTTTTGAAATAGAAATGAATGAAAAAAAAAGGAGAATTTTTGAAGGAGAAGAAAGAACAGAGAGAAAATAAAGAAAAGAAGACGCACGGAAACTTGAAACAGGGGGGAGAGCACCCATTGGCGGCCATCGTTTTTTTCTCCCTAATTGCGAACCACTGTCATTCTCCAACACAAACACACCAGCACTATCGTCGCCATTGTCATTTTTCCTCAGCTCACCATCTTTTCCCCCCGCTACAACACCATCGAAAAAAGGGCAGAAACCTGCGCCATGGTATAGACAGGAAAAACAACAGCAAAACACTGCCAGCCACCACAGGGAAGAGCCACTATCGCTCTGCCATCATCACCACCTCTAGTTGCCACTGCTCTCCCAATCGACAACAGCATTGTGAGAAACAGAAGGAGAAAAAAAACAGAGGAGAATAGAGTAGAAGAAAAAAACATAGAGAAGAAGAAGAGGAAAAGCTAACCACCGTCTAAGCCATTCTCTAGTCAGCAACCATCGGCAACATCACCTTCAGAGCCACCGCGAGTTAGCCATCTTCCCTTTATCTCCTTTTACTGTTTATCTTCTTGGATACAAAATGTGTACTGTACATGTTTTGCAAGTAAGAAAATAATTAACTGGTTATTATGTAGGTGCATAGTAGCCGACAAATTAATTAACTGGTTACGGTGCTAAAGCACAGTAACCAGTCCATGTTTGTTTTGGGCTGGAACATCAGCCCAGCCCATGTGGCTGGGCTGAGTTTAGCCCTGTAGAAACTAGGCCTTAATTTATTTTGGGCTGATTTTGGCCTAGTTTTCTTTTAGGCCAGGTCTGGCTTGTTCGAACAATTTTCTTCAGAAAATTATTTTAAAAAAATCTATTTTTTCCACAAGTTTGTTACTATATTTTAATCGATATCAGTTTGTATTTTTATATTGTAAAGATATAAATCCAATATGAAAATACCTGATTTTTGTCAAGACATAAAAAATATAAAATATAAAATATTTTTATTATCATGCATACGGCCTAGTCTCTCTAAAATAAAATAAAATAAAAATCATAACATCATATTTTCATACAATAAAGGAGATTTCAAAAAATATATGTAATAACATGCATTTTTATTTTAATAACTAGTTTATTAAGGCCATGAGAACTAGGTAAATATTTCAAAAATTTCAAAAAAAATATTTTGTTTTCTTTTAATATCTAGGGTTATGACCTTATACGTAAGATGTATTTTGGATATTAAATTATTTTGTTGACGTCAAAATTACCTAATAAGATAAGGATCTCCTTACCAATAAGTACTTTTCTTAAACCATACCAACAACTAGGAAATACGATAAGACCTTGGATTTTATTAGACAATAAAATAATGTAGCTTGCTATAGATAAGACGTATTTGAGATGCTAATATCTTCTCTTTACACAACCAATTCTCTTACCCGATCTCCGAGACCAGTTAAATTTACACAACCAATTCTCTTACCCGATCTTCGAGACCAGTTAGAGTTCCTAGTGACCAAAATATTAGGTAACGACTCCTATTTTATTTTACACCGATAAAAGACTAGATTTTCTTGTCTCTCTATATTTTCCAGATAGATACACTTAGATAAAGTAGAATATTCACCGCGATGCCGCACATGTGTGACAACCTAAGTCAGTGTTCTACCTCACTTGTGACCCGATCCTTGTCTCAGGTTGACCTTCAAATTAGGTTATTAAAATTATGATAATAATCATTTTTATTTTTATGCTAAGTTGGGTTAACCCAACATTTGACCTGGACTTGGCTCCGAATTGACCTTGAAAATGAGTTTTAAAAATATAATAATAATAATCATTCTTATCCTTATATGTATTTGTTGGATAATTTTGAAATTGAAAGTTTTTTATAAAGATATTTTAGGAATAAAAAATAAAAAATATTATTTTTAAAGATATGTACTTTATTTATCTTTTATTTTAAAAGTATAGAAATTCATAGTAAATTTATTTTAAAAATAATTTTATTTTTATATTTTTTTTAATCAAATACATTTTTTCTTTATTGGTTTCTGTCTTTTCTGTTTTGGACAATAACCAAATGCTACAGGCTTAATTAGTTGACCCACTTTATATGATATTTTTACGGGCATTAGTGAATTTCTATGGCCTGAATAGAGAAGAGGCTAATTTTTGGGACAAAACCAACCAGTGAATTTCTATGGCCTGAATAGAGAAGCCCTTAAGAGGCTAATTTTTGGGACAAAACCAATCATAGGCCCAATTTGAAAGCCTTAATCACCGCGTTTTTCTCAGGAAATCTCATTATGAATCCGAGAATAAAAACTAAAAAGCAATGATAGTGATCTTGGTATGTAATTGTTGCAGATAACCTTCAAAGCCACATGCAGGGTGTTGATGAACTAAGAGGATGGGCAAAAAGGAGATATGCCGCAAGAGGACATAAGCCATGATAGTGATCTTGGTATGTAATTGTTGCAGATAGCCTTCAAAGCCACATGCAGGATGTTGATGAACTTAGAGGATGGGCAAAAAGGAGATACGCCGCAAGAGGACATAACTCATGGCTGTGAAGCAATGCTCGAGTCCCCAAGAGGTTTCCCTAGACTAGATTTTACAAAGGCCTTAAGGCAATCTACCAATGAAGTCCATCAAATCATATCTGAGCTTCGAATGTTGTGGGCTTTGAGCTATATTAAATTCCTTTTAAGTCCGAATCCGAGTGTCACTTTCTGATGCGGTGAACTTGATAATCCTAAAAAATGGGTGATAATTCAGGCCAGAAAAAGGATCGTGAACACCCTGCACTTGATTATAGAAGAAGATGCTCGCAAGGCAATCAAGAAGATGAAAAAGTAGGTTCTGATGATGCTTTTATGTTGACAGACACAGAGATAAAAGGTAACATCTTGACCATGATTATTGCATGTCAGAAGATAGCTTTCCTGAATTCTGATAGCTACTACACGCGTCGAAAATTTTATTATACCCAGATTTGCAGTTGCACCATTTCCTTTTAATATCTTATATGCTTAGAAATGTAAATCTGTGAAGCTTTACATGTTATAATTAAGGCATCATAGTTTGTGTATGTAGGTCAGGATACAACAAAGGGGTAATTTGTATTCCTTTTCACCTTCAAGCTTCAAGGCCGGTATATATATATATATACCGGGGGTAATTTTGTGCAACTCGTTAAATGACATTGTGCTTCTTGTTTAATAGGAGCAGGTAGAGAAACTTCACCTTGCAGAAAAAAAATTCACTCGGGACACTTCTTACACTAGAAGATCTTACTGTGTGTGGTGTTCTCTCATTGTCAAAAACAGAACAAAATTTAAAGATAAAATTTAGGATAAATAGCTCATCTATTTTTATATAATTGGATAAACCTCTAATATGCTCCTATATTTTTCACTGTGTTTGCTCTACCCTATATGTTATTTAATCATGTTTTCCACCAAAATTAGAGTTTTCATTCCAATTTTTTTTTCATAAAATAGAAGAAAGGAATAAGTCATTTACTCTAAAATTTATTAAACTTTAGGAAAAAAAAATCTCTTTCTTGAGAGACTCTTGGTGTAATTAGTTGAGTTTTGAAATAAAAAATAGTAGATGGCAAGCAAGCACCCAAAGAATAGTTAAGAATGGCATCTATAGCACCATGGTTTTCAAGATTAGCAATCGAGCAGGGTGGAGTTAGAGATTTTAGTTTGGAAAAGCAAAATGAGAAGAAAAAAAATTAGAGGGGCTAAAATTTAAATTATCTATCTTCAAATCTAAAAATTTAATTTATTGAAGAAAATAACTGGAAAAAATAATAATTTTCCTGCAGGCCCTACCCCCTAATTCCGCCTAGTTAGTTTTCCTGCAGGCCCTACCCCCTAATTCCACCTATGCACCCTAGGATTGTTTGATTTAAGGTTTGTTTCCTAACACCAATAAAGCAATCCAATTTCACCTCAATAAATTTACGAGTCCTTTAGTGTTTTTGCTCTCATCATAGGATTTAAAATTAAATAAGAAAGGGTGGAAATTAAATTAATGTCGATGCAAGGTAAATACGCCTAGACCCTATTATGTACGATGACCCCAACAAATTTAACCCTTGAAGGTTTGATGTGAGTTCAACTATTGTCAAACCTGATTTGGTTGCTCTCTTCTTTTTTCCCCATCTCGCAGTAATTAATTTGAGATTTTTATTCACATTTTTAAAATGAAACTAACATGCGCAAATACACATAAGCAATCAATATGCAGCACTATAATAATTTAAATTTTTTAAAATTTAGTTCGATTAAAAAATCATTCTAAATAAGGTTTTTTCTAACCGGGTCAATAAAATCATAAAAAAATGATTTTTTATTTTATTTTATTCTTACCTGAATTAATACATGGTTTTCTTTTAATCCTTCTAATTAGATATTGTATTAAAAGACTTAGGAATATTATTAATTAGCAATCCAATTTATTCTAATTTTTTATTGGGATTGATTCTTGTTTATATCTTCTTATTCTATATTTTATAAAAATTACTAAACATAATGTTTTTTTTTAGCTGAAGGTTATAGATTTGGAGCGGAGTGTTAAAAAATGAGCATGATTCTCTAGATTAAAAAGTGGTTGTCTGACTCATATTAATAATAGAAATACTTGCAAGCTAATATTATTATTTTTCAAATATTAAAAAATATTAAAAATATAGAAAATATTTTAAATTTTGAGGGTTAAACAGTCATGTTAGACTTCAAAGACTTGGTTTTGCCTATCATATTTAATTAATTTTTTTTTTATAATTTTATAATTTTTTTATAAAATAACATATATATATATATATATATATTATCCTTAAAGTATTCTAAAAAATATATTAAGGCGAGTCTTGTAACTAAGGATGCATTGCCATTTTTTTGTAGTGTCATTCTAGGCTTTTTTCCCCATCTCGCAGTAATTAATTTAATGTAAGAGTTTGAGTTAAGACTAGAGATCGACATGGCCTTTCTTTTTTTCATATACAGCATAACAAAAGGCCATGCAGCTTCTTAGCATTTGGGATAGGAGGAAGGACCTGCCTGTGAATGAACATGGCTAAAGCCATGGTGCTAGTTTTCCTTCACCCGTCTCTCCACCACTTACAAGTGAGTTTTCTTTGCTATCAATCTGACTTAACAATAGATTCTTCGGCATGCTAATATATATATATATATAAAAGCACGATTTGAGATTTTTATTCACATTTTTAAAATGAAACTAACATGCGCCAATACACATAAGCAATCAATATTCAGCACTACAATAATTTATAATTTTTTATTTTTTATTTTTTATAAAATAATATATATATATTATCCTTAAAGTATTCTAAATAAGAATTTTAATTATTTTTTTAAAAAATTATTTTTATTTTTATTAAAAATATTAAAAATATTCTTAAAATATTTTAAACAAAAATCCTAATTAATTAAAAAAATTATTTTATTTTTTATAGGCCTTTTGGATCTAGTAGCTATGCCAGATTTTATTACTATTTTTTTAAATAATAATAATATTTTTTAGTGTAACTGAGGATACATGACTTGAGTTTCATAAATGAATCATATTTTATTAGAGAATATTTGAGAGTGTGATAATAGCTTTTCAAAGTTTTTTATTTTAAAATATATTAAAATAATATTTTTTTATTTTTAAAAAAATTATTTTTGACATCATCACATCAAAATAATTTAAAAATATAAAAAATGTATTAATTTAAAAAAGTTAAAATTTTTAAAAAACACCTTTTAACTGCAATTGACAAACCCTGCCTATTATTTAGGCGAGTCTTGTAACTTAGGATGCATTGCCATTTTTTAGTAGTGTCATTCTAGACAATGTATACCAACACTAATTAGATCAACAGACAGACACATGATCCCTGTTAGTGAACAAGAAGCATGTAGGAAAATCAGACAACGTACATTTGCAATTCAATCATGAGATAGATGCTGTGTATCAATGTCATTAATCAAACTCATGGCTTGATCAATTTCTTAGAGAGCAGAAGCGTGCCACGATAATTTTAGGTAGCATATGGCATGCCTTGATAATATAATCTGATCAACCATCACCTGCCACCTCAGTTGATCAAGCCTTTTATATTTTTTATGAAAATAAGACCGAGACTTCAAATCTCCTTCTGCTTTACTATAGATCAGTGTGGAAATTATAGATAATTTTTTTAGATTGGTAGGGATATTAGTAGTTGCTTTCCTTGTCATGTGAATGATCTTTTATATTAGTGGCCTAACCTGGTATTTAGAAAATTCCAGTATAAGACTTGGTTTATATTTTTTTATTGTGTTAGCCGGAGTATATGTTTTATGAGGAACAAGGTAATTTTCAATTATGGAACTGTGACCTTTGAATACAGTTTCTTCTTAATTCTTTATTGCCTATCAAATTAGCTTAAGTCTGTAATAAGTTTTTAATGGTTACTGTTTTAATTATGGGTCTAAAGGCATTATAGATTGGTCTAATATTAAATCAAGGCTTTAAGCATGGTGTATCAGCTTTTTCAATCCTAATGGTTTTTTTTTTGATTTTATAAGTTGGCTCTGCATGATATAAAGTGGAAAAATAATTATTTCTTTTTCCTGGCTTCGTTACATGCCATGAATACTAGAATAGGGCATTGTTGGTTCTTTGACATGACCCCATGATTGCAGCTCCTTTTCGCAATAATCCAGTTTGGATCAAGTCCACTCGTCTGCCTACCACTACTTTGTTGTTAAGTAATGCTCCTCTATGATTTTCTTGATGTGGGTTAAAATACACAACCTGTATATAAAGGCAAAAACACAAAGGTTATGCTTCTTTACTTACGCACACACTACTTTCTGTCACAATAATCATGACATTAACTAAATAGAAATGGACATTTCGACTAAAGTTATCGAGAAGATTGAGAAAGCGAGAACAGACTTGTACGATCTCTGTGTGCAAATCCATGGGTGCCATGCCATCATGGTCTGCAAGTGACCATCCTTTTGTAGCTTTTCCTAAAGCGATACCATTTTTTTTCTTTTTAATTTCTTAAGATGTTAAATACTAAATACTTAGGGGAGCTGTCCTATCCTTCAATTTATCATCTACCTGATCATCACTTGCTGAATTACTTTTCCATAATTAATAAGCTGCCTAGATTTCCATTATATATATATATATATATGTATGTATGTATGTATGTATATGTTTCTTCAATTCAAACAATGACAGTACTGATCAGTTTTTGCTTTTTTTCCCACCATCCAAATACGACCAGACTATAAATATTCAAGAATAACCTAACAAACACAGATATGTTAAAGACAATTGGAACGCACAGACTCGGTAGTTGAGTATCTTAGAAACAATTATGGGGGGAAATTGTCGCTATATGTTTTGCTCAAGATTTGTTGCAATTTCAGGTTCCAACATGGATTAAGTTTCTCATCCTTACACTTGTTGTGCAGTTGATAATGTTGACTTAACTTTATCATATACCTTTTGCATGTGTTTAAGGTCTGCTTTAATTGGCACCAGCTTAATGTAATCTAGAGCTCATGTCAAATCCACTAGTACTCTCCATTGTTAATAAAATACCAGCAGGTGTGGGTCAAAGAGAGAGAGAGAGTCCATTTTGTACTTCTAAAAGAGAAAACGGGACATCTTTCTTGTATCACTTACATGACTCACATGCATAACAGCAGCTAGCAGTGCAACCAAAGGAAGTGACAAACAAAGGAGACAAGGTTGTGAGTGCTTCGAAAAGAAAACTTGCGTATAAGATAAATATACAAAAAAAAAAAAAAACAAAATACATAGTGGATTGTAGATTAAAAAATATTGTTTTGCTCATACTTAAAAAACTCAAAGCACATGGTCGTATCATTGGAATTTAATTGTCATTGTCGTATTAACAGGGGTTAAAGAAGTCCTGCATTTTACGTGAACAATGTAATAACAAACATGCCTTTAGAAGTTAAAAAAAAAAAAAAATTAAAGTTGGGGATAAAGGCTTTTTGGTATTTTCGCCTTCAAATGCACCTTGCATTTCTCAAAAATAATGCTGACGGGTAGGGCTATTTAGGTTCTTTTTCATATTTTTTTATATTAATAATTGAAATGAGGGACATTTAAGTCTTTGAACATATATAAAAATAATAAAAAGTGAGGATTATTTGCAAGCGTTAATAGATGGAAAACACTCGTATTGTTTGGGCAACATATAAGACACCTCTCGATGTTTAAATGTCACTGTCAACAATAACGATCGAAGTGAAGAGCAATCCTCTACACGATAACTTAACGCATGTCAACAGTGGAGGTGAGTTGATTTCCTGTGAATGTTTTTCTTTTTTCTCCTCCTTTTCTCTTTAATTTTACATCTTGGTTTTCACCCCAACTCTACTAAAAATAAATGTCCTCTTATTGTTTATTTTAATTTTAGTTATTATTTTTTTTAATGATTTTTGAAGTTTTTTATTTTAGATTTCATCTCTGGATATTTTGTTTTGTTTAATTTTTTTTATTCAATGTGATCATAATTGATTCCTTCTTAATCCTTTTCTTGAATTGTTTTTTATTTCAATTTCATCCCTAAATATTTTATTTTATTTTATCACGTTTATTTAATTTTGATTTTTATTTTTTTATTTATTTTTAAAAAATTTTATTTTCTAATTTAGTGCATGATTTTTTGTTTGTTTTAGTTTTTATATCAGAATTAGTCTCATAACTTGAGTAACTGAATTCAAAAATTATCTTAGTTTAACACTAGTTTTTCTTTATATTATTTTTATTTTATTTTATTTTACAATTTTATCATTGAATATTGGGGCTTGAACTTTATTATTTGTTAAAATTTTATTTATTTGGGGTTATTCTAATCTCATATTCATGATTGCGAGATAGTAGAATTAACCTGAGTCAATTATTTTTTAAATTTTTAGTTTTTTAAATTAATTTTTTTTAATTTCATTATCTGACATTAGGTTATTTATCCTTGGACTGTTTTATTTTTTTTTTATTTTTTTGGGTTATCTCGGGTTGCAAGTTAGAAAATTGACTAGAGTTGACTCTAGTTTTTTACAACTTTTTTAATGATTTAACTTCAATTTTTTTTTCTAGGTCTCATTTTGAAAAAAATATTTTTTTATCTCAATCTCATGTCAAAGTCACGAGTTAATCAAGTTAACTCAGGTAAATTTGGTTTTTTTTTTTTAACTTTGGTTCAATTTTATTATTTGACATTAAATTATTAGACCTTTAAATTTATGTTTTTTTTTCTTTTATGTATGGTTATTATGGGATGCAGGTTCATCAGTTTAACCCAGTTGTTTTCAACTTTTTTTTAATTGATATGACTTTAGTCTTTCTTCAATGTTCTTTTTAAACAATTTAATTTTTTTATAATGATCTCACGAAGCAAATTGTAGGTTAGCTGAGTGAACTCGGAATGGCCCATGTATTTTCTTTGATTTTTTTTTTCAAAATTGAGTTTTTTTCAATTCAATCCTTTGATATTAAGATACCGTTTGTTGTTGCATGTTTTTAAAGAAAAAATATTTTTTTCCTTCAAAATAATTTTTTTATATATTTTTTAATCGTTTTGATATACTGATATCAAAAATAAATTTTAAAAAATAAATAAAAATATTTTTATGCATGTTGCTAAGAGAAGCTCTTTAAAAAACAACTACTATCATAATATTAGACATTATCTACATTATCAGAACTTAAATTTTATGATTTATTTTACTTTTTTTTATTCGGTTATTCTAATTTTATATTCTAAATTTCAAGAAAGGAAAAATCCCTTGCAAGTTTAACTTAAATGAACTCGAGTTATTATTACCTAAACATCTTTTTTTATATTAGAAAAAACTTTATCCAGTCCACTTGGGCTTATAGTGAGCCAACTATCTAGTTATCAATAAAAGATTAAAGGATGTAATTAAAAAAAATACTAAAAATATGGTTAATTCATTGTAACAACATCTACAAAATATTATTTATTGTAATAATTTTTTTGCTTAGTTTTTTTGAAATCATCCTTTAATATTATTACTATTATATTATTTTAAAAATTATACTTTGTAATTTTTTATTTTTTTTTTATTTAGTCATATATCAGTTTCATAGATTTTTTTCCCTTGATTTCAACATTTTAACACTGGATTGTAGTTTTTTTTTAATTTATTTATTTTTTAATTTTATCTTTCAATATTAAATTGATTAAGAATTAAATTTTAAATTTCAATATTAAATTTCAACATTTTAACACTGGATTATAGTTTTTTTTTAATTTATTTATTTTTTTAATTTTATTTTTCAATATTAAATTGATTAAAAATTAAATTTTTATAATTAATTTTAATTTATTTTTTATAAAGTTATTATAATTTCACGACTTGAATTATAATTTTAATAATTAACTCAAGTCGATGTAACATATTATTATATCTATATTTTAAAAAAAATTCATTTAATATGTAATCATATTTTAAGGTTATAATTATTTTCTTAATTATAAAATATATTAATAATGCTTCACATTTTAAAAAAAATTAATTCAACAACGCCTTGCTATAACCTAAGTAATACATAGTTTCTGTCCGCATTACTTTACTTTTCATTGCTTTACTTAAAAAAAAAAATTAAGAAACACGGACTTCTCATATCCACAGAGACCACGGTCCACCACATCACCGGACAAACATTGATGAAAATACAGTAAAATAAAATGAGTAATATTCCATCTATATTGACCATTTCCCCTGCTGTTTCAATTGCTAAAATTTGTATCTCACATAAATAAAAAAATCCTTCAAACAAGAGTTAATTCAAGACCTAATCGCCTTGCTTTTAATTTAAATCTAGGTCAAAAAATGAATTTATAATTTACTTAGTTAGCATGACAGGTCAACTCACAATTAAGATGCAATTTAATGTAAAAAAAATTTGTTCCAATTTTCTTAAAAAATAAAAATTTATATTAACCCCGGGTCACCCCTTAAACCGGGTCATCGGTATGATAGAAATGGTGTGCAAATTATCAATAAGCCGATGAAGCATGGTTTTGATGCTATTGTACGGAGGGAAGAAGTGCTTCGAAGTCCAAAACAAAATGATTGTGATGAACATTCCAATGGTAGAATATTGGTGTCTCGAGTCTGAATTAAAATTTTGTTTAAAAATATGATTTAAACTGATTTTTTTTTTAAATTTTGATTTTTTTAAATATTTTTAAATTTTTTAATGTATTGATATAAAAAATAAATTTTAAAAAATAAAAAAATTATTTTAATTTATTTTCAAATAAAAATATTTTAAAAAACAATTATCGTTACCCTTTCAAATTCCTTCCAACATAAACATTAAAGATCACAAATGCTGATTATAATAAAGCAAGAGACCTCTGGCGTCCCTCGTGTTGCAGAATTTCGACAACAAGTGGATAAGAGCAAAGCTGCTTCATAAAGAAACCTTTGTATACAAGAAATTGAAAACAAAACCTCCCTAACCCCACGTCAATGGTTTTTTTAACAGTACCAACGCAAACAAAATAATGACTCAACCCCTCTAGGACCCAGTGATTATGAAACATAAAGTAGATTCAACATAGAAAACAATGGAAAAAAAGAGGTAGAAGAGGAATGACGATGACGTTTCCCGAAGGGAAAATGTAGAGGAAGGAGATAGCTATAACTTTGCCTTCGTTACCACGAAGAATTTATATCTCCTGTATAGATGAATCACCCACTAATTCAATAATTATGCAATTATGAGATCATTCATTGAAATTAAGGTCTTAATCTGTCTAAATACGTTCTAAACCCTAATCTGCCCTTTAATTAGAGAAAGGGTGATTTTTCACTCTTGAAGATCCAAAACTTTTGAGGGTAAAAAATGCCTAAATGTTTTTGTCTATTTCCTGTTCTCCTAAAAACAAAATCTGACAACCTAATTGTTTTTCAATCAATGGCTGTCCAAAATACAAATTAAGGTTTCTGAAGTGAAATCTGAACATATGAGAAGACGTTATAGTTTTATGTTTCCGAGTACAATATGTCGTTCTAATTTCTTTTTATATATATATAATTCAAGATTAAAAAAAAAAACAAAGAAAAATTAAGTAACTGGAAAGTTAGATAGAGTAGTCTTTACGTAAAGATTATTGCACCTAACTTTTATGAAATACAAGAAAGTCATTTCATAGTTACAATTCCATATATTTAAATCTTGTTTGTATTATTCTGGATATTATAAAGACTTAAAAAAGACAATAAAAATAAGGATTCATTGATTCTTCAATTTTAAAGATATTTATTTCGGGCAATCCAAGGATGAACTAGAAGAATTATGCATCATGAATCATAAAAACCACCTCTCGATTTTATGGTACCTAATTATTTTTATTAATTTTTCCACTAATACTGCTAAATATTAATTACTTATCTATAATTAATAGCTAAATATTCTTCCTTTTCCTCACTTGACAAAGCAATACTTTCCTCTCTCAAAATCTTCTTCTTAGTAGCAATAAATCTCTCAACTGTAAGCCTGAACTCGTCATTATTCATCTCCAGCATCGACTTTCTCGCGGCTCCCGGAGTATTATGATTAAGGCCACCAGTACGGACTACAGTCAACGTTTCCCTTCCAATCTCCGTCTCCGATCTTCGAAACTCTCGTGAATATTCCCTTTTCTCTTTCCCATGTTTCCCTGATAGCGTCCTCCTGAAAAACTTCCCCTCTTTGAACACTGTAAGATCACGAACTGGATTTTTTCCCATTTCATCAACATTGGCAGCATCGTTAGTTTTCTCGCAGCAAACAATTTGTTTTTCGTCGTCGAGTGTATCTTTCTCACGAACTGGATTCTTCTCTTCTGCTTGAACTCGTTCCTCTTGCAGCGATGAAACAACAAACTGTTTGTCCTCTCCGGTGGTAGTTTTCCACTGAGGAGAGGAGGTGGAGAAGGAAGCGTACTCGTCATAGATATCGGTGTGGATTGGAGTGCCGCTTTGGTCATTGTTGCTGGGTTTTGTAGATGAAAGGTAGACGACGATTAGAATGAAAACGTTTGCAAGCACAAAAGCATAGATTTTCTGGTTAAAAAAGGAGAGATAACGAGAGGCTGTATGTGTTATGACAGGGAAGCAAGAGAAGGAGCACCAAAGCAAGACTAAAGCTCCCACAGTTTCCAAGAAGGAGTACAAGTTTCTCTTTCTGTTGTACCTTCTCATAGCATCGGCTTTCCCAGCCTTCTCTTTGTCAAATATTTCAAAGGAACTAGACATTTTTGGTCTGTGGGGTTTTGATCTGCAAGAAGCCAAATGATAAGGAACGGCAACCGGAGGCTATGAAAGAGACATGGATATAGAGAGAGCGAGAGAGGGAAGAGAGCTTGTAAGGGGCTTTGGCGTTGCTCGGAGTAAAGGGTTCTTGCAGAGAAGGAAAGTGAGAGAAAATAGGGATACAGAGAGGGATAGCAGGGATTGTGACTGAGATAGCTAACTCTTTTTTGGTACAGTCTTACCTTATTTGGTCTGGTTCGTGTTGAAGTTCTTAGAGGAAAGTAGAAATTGTAATACAGATAGAGCTCTCGGGGGGTGGGAGGGGAGGGAGGCTTTTATAGAGAATAATTAGTCTGGGAAGGATCCATTCTATGATACAGAGATTTATAAATGCGAACAAAAATTAATTAATAAAGGTGAGAGAGCCTGAACAACAACGGCCGAGACTTCGACCAGAAGAGGGTCCATGGGCAAGTATGTGCAGAGATGCATGGCGTGGACAATGGGCACGGAAGGTCTCCATCAACTGTTGTGTCGTGGCCTATAATCTCTCCATATTTAATATTACGACATCCTAATAGTGGGCTGTCTGTTTTTTTTTATTTATTATTTCTTTCACTTTTTTTCATAGTTTCTCATTTTGATAGAGGACACGTGGATTGCGATCTTGCCATTTTCCATTTTGGATGGAGGATATAAATAATTGCAAATTGCAATCTTACCATTTTAATCCTTTAATTGATTGCAAAGGACAAGATCCTTCACAAATTAAATTGATTCAAGTAAATAAATTGATATGATTTATAAAAGTAAAAATAAAATAATATAATAATATATTTTTTTAGCATTGATAAAATGGAATCAAAGTTTATAAATAGAAATGAAAATCATATTTATACAGTTCAATTAAAATAGACATTGTCCTAGTGTCGGTACATTAAGTTCTAGTTTCTTGAATAAAAATAAAATAAAAATTCACTTTTGATAAGTATATATTTTTTCTTCTATTTGTATTTTCCTCTCTTAAGAATGACAATAAAATTATACTTAACTATCGCTGGTTTCTATTAGAGTGCTGGAGAATTTCTTAAACAATAGTGTTATATAGACAAACAAACTTGAAGTTTTTTAATACAAATACATGCAATAATTTTTTTTCTTATGAAAACTAATAATTTATTATTAGGGTATATGTAATTTATTTTTAATTAGTTTACCTATTAGATATAAAAAAATTATATGCTATGATGTTTCAAAATCCAATTTATTTAGGTATTAGGTTTTTTGATGTTTGAACAATAAATAATTATATATTCATGTCAATATTTCATTCTTTAAAGTTTAAAAAATAAATAATTGATAGTAGAAGGGTCTAACAAATGCAAAATAGTCTATTTCAGTGAGGTTCAGGAGTCCTTAGATAATAAAGTTAATAGCTTTCAAAAAAATAGACCGCAATGCATGAGAGAATGAACATTAAATTTCAAGAATAAAAGTGTTTGTTCTTATTTTGATTCGATAAATACCCTAAGATTTAGAAGTATATATTAGTGTCTAGAGAATAAAAATTGCCAAGCCTTTACCTGGTAGTTCAGAGGGTGTTTATAATTCCTAAATCTTATTATTTGACTGGAATAGAAGGGTTAGAGAGTTATTTTTTTTATAATAATATTAATGAGGGATAAAAATTCCTTACACAAGATTAATGAAATAAAAATATAGTAGGCTCTTAAGACATGTTTTATACACTTTTGGATTTAAGAGGATGAATATCCTGAACATTAATATTTTATATTAAAAGTCATAAGAACAAAAAAACAAAACTTAATAACCTAATATAGGACCTATAATTATCTCCAAACCTTTTAGTCCTTTGTGTATGGTACACTACCAAACTCACGGTTATAAGGCATGGTAGTGAACTAGACTCATATCCACTTAAATTTAGTACATAGTTAACCTAAGGACATCGGATTAAGCAGCACACCAAACTCATGCCTAATTGGGCTTGACATGTGACCAAGTATAGGAGTAAAAGATTTGGCAGTTTGCTAGACCTATGCCTCATTAGGCTCAACACGCAACCAAGCTCAGGAGTTTTAGGTCTAGCTATTCGCCAGGCTTGTACCTATTTGAGCTCAACATGGTGCCAAGGTTATGAACGGTGGGTCTGGTAGCTCACCAGATCCATGTTTATTTGGGTTAAACATGTAATTGAACTTAAAAATGTTAAGTTTAATAGCTCATTAGATCCTTATCTATTTGGGCTCAACATGTAGCTAAATTCAAGAATGTGAGTCTGACATCTTATAAAATCCATGTCTGTTTGGAATCAACACATAATTAAACACAAAAATATTGAACTTGTAAACAAGTTAGACTCATATCAAGACTAAAGATGTTGGACATGGATGCAAAATCCATTGACATGTTATTGGATTATCACCTTGTATTTGTATATTTTGAACAAATACTTAGGCTTTTTCATAAAGCAAGAAAACTACCGATTCATTAATTTGTATATCATTTTACCTTCTCAAGTTGCAATCAGCAATCTTATCATTCTCAAAATCATTGAAGTGTAGATATATTCAGTACTCTTATATAAATTGCAATGTTTCCATTCCCCATTTTGATAGAAGGAAATATGTAGAAATTTCAATCAAGATCAATGAAGCGTGGACATGGTATCTGTGTTTGGCACATTATGGGAGTTGATTCGAGTTGGAGATTCCTCTCTTCACAAGCTTTTTCGTTAATGGATCTTGGATTATCGACATTTCCTTTCCTATTATCTTTTCCGGAGATTGCTTCCCAGTGACTCATTTTTGGTGAATAATAATGTGCAATGAACTTATTTAGGTTTTCATTATTCAACAACTACATTCGGAACACCAGCAACATATATACTTCTTTCATGCAATGCCCTTTATTAAACTTGATTTGCCAACTCAAGACTCAACTAACTTGTTTTTAATTTGAATTGAGTGATAAAAAATAAACTTATAAATTATTTGGTTTGACCAGGTAATCACAATGGTTAATTCATGATTCTATTAATTTATTAAAATTACTTTTAATATAATTTTTAATTTAAAAAAATAATATTATTTTAATTTTTTAAAATAAATAATTAATTTGAATTAACTCGAGACCAACTATAATTATATTTAATTACTATGCAATATGCATACATGCACTCGCCTTGAAGAATCTTATCTGAGTTTATCAAATTATTTTGCATTTTATTAATCTTTTACTTGAAGCTCTACTTGAAAGTATCGTCTTCAGGATTCTAAGAAAAGTGGGTGGAAATTAAGAATGGAAGCGGACTATTCCCTGTTTTGTAAGTCAATAATTGTTCTTATGATCAAAGTTCGATATAAACAAAACTGCTTTATCTATAAATATGACAATGCCGAACAAACTTCAAAGCTATTGGCCCTGCAATGAACCAAACAATCATATGATAGATTAATAATTAAAAATCAAATGTTAAACAAGCCTGTAGATTATTATTTGGAGAGAGAAAAAACCTTTTCCGATCAATTGAAAAAAAAAGCAGAAAATCATTGAAATTGGATTAGATCTCCAACTTTGCTGCTCTAAGTAGGTGGTAAGATTTTTACATTTGTTTATGCGCTCCGACATTTTTCGAGATAAACAATTAACGTAGGAATCTGTGCAATACTAAGGTAAAATTTGCAATCTCATGATTCGTTGAATAGTTGCAATGTCTTTTGAATAAATAATATTAGACTAGTGACTTTATGGCATGAATTAAATTACACAAATAAAGTATTTTAATTTCTATAACCATTAATATTGAATTATGAATTTTATTAAATATAAATAAATCTACAATCATGTGAGTAATTAACACTTTTTAATTTCATCATTAAATTTTTGCCTTTAGCCTCGGGACACGGATGGAAAACCCCTAAATATATTATAGATTGAAGAACCAATTTCATCAAAACTTGATGTTTAACACAATTTCTGATAATGTTTTTAATTATTTTTTAAAAGTGTTTTTAATTTCAAAATTATTAAATATATTTTTAAGTATTTTTTTAATGATGTTGATGTGTTAATATAAAAAAAAATCTGTAAAAAAAATATTTTAATATATTTTCAAAATAAAAGCTATTTTCAAAAGCATTATACACTAAAATTTCAAACACCCCTAAAATTTATACTGACATATGTAATATTGATCGATGATTGATTCATTAATTTTTATACTCGTTTAAAAAATATCATAATTTAGTGGGATTAAAGCATTCAAATGCATGATTCGTAGGATAATGAATTCCAGAACTCCATGTGAATTCATGCCATAATATTATAAGAAATTCCTTCAATATCATAATTCTTAGCCAATGACGTCTCTGCCATAAAAATTAATCTTTACCGGGATGCTAAATGCAATGCATCACATGTTCTAATGCAGATGATTTCCCGAAGATTCAAATTCAATTGGCGTGCTAGCTTTACTTTTTTTTTTTTTAATTTATATGGGGTGTTCTGACCAGCTTGCGCGCACCACGACTAATTCTCACGGCCCACTGAATATCCTGCAAACCCAGTAAGCATATAAAGCACCGCGGGAATGACTGACATGCACGCTAGGACTCGAACGCAGGTGCAGTGAAAAGAGACAAGTCATTTCTATCACTAGACCAAACACTGGTTTGCTTTTGTCTGTTTTGCTGTGGAGTAAATTAAATGAAAAAAAAGGAGCAGATAGAAAATATATATTAAGTAGAAAGAAAAAGCAATTGGGTTCGTGATCAAAGTGAATAGTTTAGCACTGGGCTTACATTCATGGGAAATTCATGAGCTCTAAGAAAAGGACACAAAGTAGATACATACAAGGTCATGGGACCTCATGAACTCGTGGTTTTGTCGAGGAAGATGATGAAACCCATGAAATATTGACTCCCTAATCCAGATACTACCCAGTGAGCCAGAAAGGTATTTAATGTATAGCTGTTAAACCCTTCCCGGTCCAATATATTAATTACCCGATAATTATTCTATCTAAGGTCTAGATAATTATTCTATCATTATGGTTATTGATTTTGTAAAATCTAAGTGACATTATATATTAATTTATAACTTAGTTAACGAGACCAAATCTGTGTAAGATGATGATGGTCAATTCAAAGAAATTTTTTATTTAAAATAATATTATTTTTGTTTTTTTAAATTATCCAAAACAACATTTTTTTTATTTTAAAATAAAATTATATTAAAACTCAAATTATCATGACAACCTGGCTTCGACCGGGTTGGATATCAACACGAGTATGAAAACTATGCTTTAATGACCAGTGATCACACCGCTAAGTTAAGCGTTGCAACACTTTTTAGGGCTCGGGAAGTGACCAGGACCAGCAGCTGTGCAGGTGGAGAAGGGAGGGAACAATCACATGACTCCCTGGAACCTACTGTAGAAAGGGCAAAAATAAGTAAACAAGTATTTCTCCAATGGGAAATGAGATTCAATTTGACAGTCAGATTGTTCAGGTGAGTCCAGAGAAAGAAATTTGGATGTTGCTAGCCACATGCACAAGCAACACATATCATTCCTTCATTTTATTTTATTTCTTTTTCTTGATTCCATGGGATTTGTAGATCATCAACGGCCTTTTTTTTTTTTTTTTTTTCGGAGTTCAGATTCAACAACTTCCCGTCAGGTATACATTAGAGTTACTTTCCTTCTTTTTTTTTGTTCTTTTCTTCTCTCTCTCTCTCTCTTTCTAATGGAGGTAACCAAACTGTTGAATAAAGGAATGTTAATAAATTAGGGGGGGAAACCAGGGATAATTTCCAAAAACCACCTGTAGAAAAAGATTTTACCCAGAAAACTAATCAAAACACTTTTACATCTATGAAATTCAAAACAATTTTTTTATATAAAGAACCCGCACATCTAATCTAACCATCATGTTAAAGGAGGAGAATGACAATGAGTTGGAAAAAAAAGCAAAATAAAAGCACAATGGCTTGTTTCAATTGAAATATTCTAGTCTTCGAAAAGCACCATGGCACGGGTCGGCGGTGGAGAGAGGAGCTTTAAAAACACCATGGCACGTTGCGAGTGCAAGTGCAAGTGCAAGTGACAGAGATAATGGTAACTCCGGAAATCTAGGAAAATTAAAATTACTTGATATATATCTCCTTGTCCGTACAAACTTTTGGCATCCTGGTTAAAAAAAGGGTGAGATTCGGTGAAGGCTATGTTTGATTGATATTAAAAAAAAAAAAAAAAACAGAGATAGAGGAAGAAAATGGTTGGTAAAGTTATTTGTTTTCGAAAGGAAAAGGTCAAGTCATTGGGGCCCCAATAAATAAGTTAATAATACATCTCTAGGGTTTGTTTGGAGAACCTATCTCATTCAATTAAACGTGAGCCTTTTTACAAAGCCACCAGCAATTGTAGAGATTCTAGTCTTAATCATGTCCCTTGAAATCATGTTGTCTGCCACTTGAAGCGGCAATAGTTATCCTTGTTACCAAAACGCTATTTGAAAAAAAAGAAAGAAACACTTGACTCCTAGTTAGTTTCTAGATTATAGTTATTAAATCTAATCTATGGGTTAAATCAGTATAAAATTTAAATTAGAGATTAAATGAGTTAATTTAAATTAATTTATATCAATAATTATTTTTTAAATTAAAATAATATTATTTTAATTTAAAAAAATTAATTTGAGTTTTAATTATTTTAGTCGAGTCTAAAATTAATTTACTAGGTGAATTGGGTTAAAACAAATCAACTCCAAGTTGATTATATTTACAATTAGCACGAGCCATGATATAAGTTGATTTGATCTCTTGGATATTTATAATTATCTAAGGACAATTCACACACATTTAAATTTCAGTAATTTTTTAATGTAATGATTAGTTTCTTGAGATGTTAAATCTTCCTTTTCAATTGTATAAAGTTTATGAACAATAATATGATAGATTCAGTATACCTACTAATTTCTCAAACTTGACATGTCCACTTGCAATCTTGGACTAAGCTTCTAAGAGTGATCAAGGCTAACAAGGCATATAGAAAAAATTCACCAACCCTGCATGTTTGCATTAACTAATTCATGGGTTCTGAGAACGTATATGCATTATAAGATCACAAGTCACAGTCATGCTAACTTTTTGTTTGCGTAATAAACTTTTGACTAGGCAGAAAACAGCCAACGGTTAAGGAACACAAGTCTTTCATAGATTAGAGAACGAATAAAAAAGACAATCGAGGTCTCCTTTACATCTTAGTTTTGACAAGCAAGAGATTTCGTGGAAAATTACATTAGATGTTCTTATTTTCTTCACATTGTTGTAATGAAATAAGCTGTCCCTGTCATTTTTGTTGGTTGTGAAAAACCTAGTTGGTTACAATTAAGTTAAAATCTTATCTTGAATGTCCTAACTCGTGGCATTCTTAGGAGCTTGCCCCCTTCAAGAAGGAAAAATAAAGAAAGAAGGTGAAGAGGGGGAGAGATGAAAAGGTCATTACTTTAGTTAACTTGAGACTATATAAGACTAACAATGGTAGATATTGGATAAGAACACAAGTATTTCTACGATTCTCTTATCTTTTCTGATAAAGAAATTATCCATCGTGTCGGTTTTTGCAAGATTTACTTGTTCTTTCAATATTTTACTGCTCAATGATGGAAGATCCAGCACAGAATTAACTACAATTTCTTTCTTTTTCACAATTCAATGAAGAAATATGACTTCAAAATAGGTATAATTTCATGACATTACGCGGTTCATTGAGTTTTTCTCTTTTCTTTGAGAATTGACAGAGTGGAAATAAAAGTCTAGTCACGAAAAAGATTCCACTATGCCGTGAGCTGAAGTATGCCGTGAGCTGAAGTGCTAGAGTGAAGAAGGCGCAGCAATTATAATTGCAGTCAACTTGTGTTCCTTGGATGTGCTCTACGATTTGTCAGATTAACATGTTTTCTTCTAGCCGAAGGAGTGAAACATCCTCTGCCAGATAATCCATAATAAGCTTCGTATCTGACTGCTAAGATTTAGCTCACAGCATGAAAAATCCCTTCTAAATATATTTTTATATCTTTGTTTTTAACACTTTAATTGAATACATTACTATTTTTTTTTTATATCTAATCTCTTTAATTTTATTTTATAAAGCTCCATAGAGAAACGAGGCGTAAGCAATTATTCACTACCAACAAAGCACATGACCCAAGAAAAAGTAGCTCTACTTTGGCGATACAGGCTACATAGATTTCCTTGATCCAAGCAAATGGGCACCGCCGCATCACTTGGAGGCTGTTTGACATTGCATTTTTACGTGTGTTTGTCTTAAAAGTTTATTTGGCATGAAAAATTTGAAGACGCTCGACCAATCCTTTCTCTCCTCCGAAGGATGTAACTGTATGTAATAAAAAGAAAAAAAGAGAACAGGGCCTGTGGGATTAGTCGTGGTGTGCGCAAACTGGTCCGGACACCCATATTAATCTAAAAAAAAAAAAAAAAGAGAAGAAGGCAAAAAGCGCCCGAATGGCTCGTGCTGAGGCTGATCGCTCAAAAGAGATGATCGAGAACTCCTTTTTGAAGACTCTGCGTGACTCATTACAAAAGCTCGACTCTGCGTGAATGAGTGATCTCTCTGTCCCAATCTTCTTGCACGTGAGATCGTCTAGAGAGTCTCGATGGCCTAGAGGCAATTCCTGTATAATAGAATAATATTGTCGGACCACAATACAAAAAACACATTTAATAGTAATACAGTAGCAAATTCATTTTCGATTGCCCCGTAAGCATAATAAATAAAGCTAAGATTATACCCTTCAAATTTAATTATTTCAATTTTTTTTCGTGACCGTCAAAATATATACATGTATATTTTGCTAACAATGAGACGGGTTTCTTTATTATTACAAAAATAAAAACAACAATTCGTTACTAGTTGTTTCCTTAATTTTTTTTCCTTAAAAATTCCCTTTATATTCTTAATGTATCTCTTATAGGCTCTCTCTCTCTGGCAACACCACTCCACCTTAATGATAGCCAACACATGTAGATTTTTAGTCACTACATATTTTCTCTCAATCTTTTTTTATTAATGTGAGTGTTCAGACTAACTTGCATACATCTTGATTAATCCCACATATCCTAAAATTAACAATCATGTAAGTCTTTAATGGCTTTGAGGGGACTCAAACTCATAACTATTAGGAAGCAAACTCAAGACCTGACCAGTTGAGTTACCTTCAATCTTTTTTTTTTTTTTAGATTAACGTGGGTGTCCGGGTCAGCTTGCGCGCACCCAGTTGAGTTACCTTCAATCTTTTTTTTTTTTAGATTAACGTGGGTGTCCGGGCCAGCTTGCGCGCACCACGACTAATCCCACGAGCCCTGAAGTTAACGACCATGTAAGCCTCCAGTGGCCATCATATGAGCAACCAAGGACTCGAACCTGAGACCACAAAGGGAGCAAACCTCTTGATCCCAAGTCTTTACCACTTGGCCACCACCTAGATGGTTGAGTTACCTTCAATCTTGATTTCATAAGTGATGGAATGATGTATTTCATACTAAAATCTATTTTCTCACATGGCTTATGGCCTATAGCTAAAGGGGCAAAGAAAAAAAAAAGACTCCTTATAAAAGCTTGATAAAAGTCAAAACCCTTGAGAAAAGGGTCTAGAGAAGCGCCAAATCCAATTCCCTTGGGTTTTGCTATACACCAGGCCTAAGGACTTGTGGATCTAGCAAAATGTTAGTCAAATCTCTTTTTAGTTTGGCTATGCGCTAGGCTTAAGCACTTGTGGGTTTGGCAAGATACTAAACCCAACTTCATCGTGCTCGACTACACACCAGGCTCGAGCATCTACGAGTCTGGCAAGATGTCAGACCCAACTCCCTTGGGATCAACTATGTACGAGGCACAAGCGTGTGGCAAGATGGTAGACCCAACTCCTTTGGGCTCAACTATGAGCCAAGTCTAAATGTCTGTGGATCTAGAAAAATACCAAATCCAACTCCATCATGCTCAGCTACACACCAAGCCCAAGCACAAGTGGATCTAGCAAAATGACAGGCCTAACTCCTTTGAGCTCGATTATAAGCTTGACCTAAATGCCTAATTATATGGCAAGATGCTAGACCTCGCTCTATTAGGCTCGACTACGTGTCAAGCCCAAGTATTTGTAGGCCTGGTAAGATGTCAAACTCAACTCCATTGAGTTCAACTACACATCAGACCTAAGCACCAAGGAGTCTGACAAAATATCATACCTAATTTCATTGGGTTCGGCTATGCATCAGGTCCAAGCACCTATGGGTCTAACAAGATGCCAGACACAATGTCCTTGGAACTAGGATTACTTTAGATCCAAGCATCCAACATAGAAATTTAAAATCATCATCTCCCTGCTCCCTAGTCATACAAAAGAATCATTTAAGAGTTGTTCATATGTTAATCAATATTAATGTTGATTATAAAAGTCAATTCCATCGATATTAATATCATATGCAGAATGACATAGGATCGCCTTCTATAGACTCGTGGTACTCCCATCAATATTAATATCGTGTAAGGAGACACTTACATCAACATTAATATTGGTGTAAGAGTCTCCCTCCCCACTTGAATGTAGAGAAGAAAAAGACTTATGACCCCTTAAATAAAAAGAAAAAAATTTAAGGTATAAAGACTATAAATACTCTCTGAACAACCAAGGTAAAGAGTTTACAATCTTTACTCTCTTACAACATGTTTTTAGCTTTTAGCATTTATCATACATTAACTAAGAACAAGCATTCGTGTTCTTACAACTTAATGCTCATTTACCATAACTCCTCATTAAAAAGTTATTGACTTAATTATTTGAGGGTCCTCAAATCTCATAAAAGATGATTGTTTTGCAGGAATCCAAACCTTATTCACCGACCCTATGCACCCTCAGTTATGGAGAATACAAGATTAACATAAAAATATGATCATCTATTATCCAAACATTCAACATAATAGATTTTTTAGCATCATCAATAGGTAAAAAATAATTCATGAACTTTTTAACTTAAAAGACAAGGTTGCAAGATAGTTTTTGAAAGATTATATAGATCTATTTGCGACTAATCATTGAGAGCACTCCTTCAAAACGATATCAATATTCCATGTTAATTACGGTATAGCAAAAACTTTTTTTCTTTAAAGAACACAAATTTGGATCTGCTTCATAAACACAAATCTAGTGTCAAATAGCTTTTTGGAATCCCCCAAAAAAAGCCCATCAATATTATTAAAGGCAAGATTCTAATGATAGGGACTAGGGATGCAAATATAACTCAATAAGTCCCTAACAGATTGAAGAGGAAGGGCAATGAAAAATAGATGGAAGGGTATAAAACTTATGGAACTTATGGTGATAGATGGCGGGTATCGGATTGATGAAATCTTTACTGCTAAACCAAGAGTTGTTCGCTATCTCTGCTGAAAAAAAAAATCTTTATCACTAAATTGGAGCAATATACTTTCTAGAAAATTAGGGTCTAACTAAGATTTCATGTTCATGAATCCACAACTAGTGTTCGTGGAATCACATCAAGTTAAAAGCTTAATAATCTCCACCAAATCCCATGCACATGCATTTTGACTTCCTGTCATAAATGTTTCTACATTATCCAAGTCTTCACTTGCCTTCTCAAAGACTAGAACTTGTTAGGATCCATAATAGTTTGCCAAACGAGACATGACGAAAACTTTCAATTCCATATATGCAGCCAAATTGCATCACCTTTTCATGTTTGTCACCTCTCAAGAATTTCAAACTTATTGTGCTTATTTGTCCTCAATTCTTCAAGATAAGTTTCCTCTTATTACTCTGAACTAGGGGGAGATAAAAAGAAATAAGGATCCATCCTACTATAAATAAAACCACTTAGAACACTAAAAAACTACACCAATTTCCTAATTTTAAAGACTATAGAAAATATGGCTAAACTATCAAACCATATACCTTCTTTAATCCTGCTCTTCTCTTTCTCTTCTACTAGCAGTAGCGGTCTTATGGCATGCTTGGGGGAGCTTGGCACCCCCAAAGTCTTAAAATATTTTAATTTTATCCTTATATTTTTAAATTATTTATAATAGTTGTTGTAACCCATTTTTGGGTCCCCGCACAAAAAAGAAGAAAATGCAAAAAAAAAATCAAAAATAGATTCAGAAGAAAAATAAAAAATAATAATAATAACAGTGAAAAAAGGATATCAGAGCGCCTAGAAAATTGCTAAAAATTAGTTAAGGAGGTTCAAAAATACAAAGATTAAAATTTAACAGTATATTGTTGATTGATAAAAGCTTTGTTGACAAAGAAAATTCAATTTGAGAAAGAAAAGTCCAACATTAGATGTTGATAGACTCAATTAATTTTATTGAAGGTTTAATTGAATTTATGGAGGGTTTGATTGCAAGAAAAATTGATTTTGAAGTCAATTTAGACTTTAATTTAAAGAAATTAAAGTTTTGAGGTCAAATTATAATTTTAAAAGTTGATTTGGTCTAATCATGGGTTTAATTGCATAAATATTGCAGTTTGATGGCCAATTAAAGACTTAATTAAAGAAATCCGAAACCAAGAACTAAATTGAAAATGACGCGTAAATATAAAAACGAAAAGTGACCGAATCAGGGATTGAATTGATGAATTTGAAAGTTTATTGATCAATATTTTATGTTGTTTTAGTATTAGAGATTACAAATTTATACGTAAAACGTATTCCTGATATTAAAAAAGTTTTTCTTTTGACGATATAGAACAGTTAGGTTTTTGCCCAATAAAATAAGGATCTCCTTATTAAGGAGGACTTTTTTTTAAACCATAGATATACCGACAATTAGAAACCGTAACAAGACCTTATATTTTATCAAATAACAAAACAATGCAGCTTACCTTAGATAGGATGTATTTGGGGTGCTAATACTTTTCCTTTACACAACCAGTCTCCGTAACCAATTTTTAAAACCAGTTAGAGTTTCTAGTGACCAGAATATTAGGTAGCAACTCCCATTTTATTTTTCCACTGATACGAGTCTAGAATTTCTTATCTCCCTATATTTACTAAATAGAATGGAATCCTTACCTTGAGGGTGAAAGATATCACCATGACGCTGTACACATGCATCAACAACTCCTATAAAAATAAAATATTTGCTCACGAACCTTATAATTTTTATAATGGCACACCAAATAAAACTTTCTAGTGATCTATGATCACTATTCTTCCTATTCCGTCATCAATTATCTTTTACATAATCACATGTATATGATACATGAACTTATTACTCCTTTTGATGTTTCCCTATACATGTATGCCTGTGAGAGCGAGAGATTTGACAATTTATGAATCTATCCTAACTTAATTTTTGGTTGCAGAGATGCCAATGACAGAAGCAAAACTTTGCCAGAGGCGAAGCAAGACTTGGCCAGGGCCTTGTCTAACTCTGCTCGTGAATGCAAGGCATTGCAAAAGGCTGTTCACGGAGCTTGGTGTGCACAGTTCCCAGGATTTGCATGTTTCTGTTACTTCCAACTGTTAATCAAGTCTTGAGCACTATGGCTGGACGATGATCATCCAGCTTCAACCACTACTGTGTGCTTAGTATCTATCAAATAAGCCATCTATGGCCACTAAGTGTTTCATTAATTTATGTCCTTCAAATCAATCTTAACCGTCCTTTCAATGTAATAAATTGTTCTTACGAGTACCCCTTTCTTTTATCTGTGATCGTCCTTCGCAAGAGGAAAATAAAAGTTCCACCACCCGTAACTCTTATTCTAGAACATCAACAACTTAGTATCTACGATTCCCATTCCCATGCAAGTTGAAAGAAACAGAATATCATCAGAGAGATCAGCACTCAATGTTAACATTTGCATGGAATTTCATAACATGCTCCAGGTATGATGTATCCAACGAGAATGATTTCTACACACGTTTCCATCTAAACAGCGGATTATGCAACAATGCAGAAGTTCACCTTTAAGTACAGGAATTCCCATAATCTGCGAGAGCTCTCCGAGTTTCTTACGAAACTTCTCCACCTGGTTAGCATCTACAAGATCCACCACGTTCTCCTGCTTGGTTCCACTTGTTGCCATCACTAACTCCCCAATGCAATACACCGTTGCGTCTTCATAGAATTCTAGGCGTATATCTCTCTTCCTGCACGTCAGATGTAGCCCATAACCCCCCGCCCCACTCACCTTCAGTTAAAATTTAAAGAAAAAACATTAATGATTTTATGAGTGGGTTTGAGCTCATTATACCTTTTTGATAGGTAGGAGAGGAGGCGCGATCGATTTGATTTGGAGGGATGTGATGGTTATAATAAGCGCCATTTTGGTGATTGTCCATTTCAACAGACAAGGCTATTTGTGGTCATGGGCTTTCTGGTGTTGATGGGTCAATTTGGGTCAGTATTTATGATCTTTTTTGGGCCAGGAAGGCCTGTAATGCATCAAAATGTTAGGGTAAGTAATTCGAAGAAGTTAACTCTTTTCTTTTTTTTTTAATTATCTTCTCTAGATTATCTTTTATACCTTGAAAATATTTAAAAATCATAGATAAATTTTCTAATGGGCTTTTAGCTGCGTTAATGCTTCTCTCTTATATGAATGGTGGTGAGGTCTAGGATATGAGTTTTATATTCTTGCCATTCAACGAGAAAAAAATTTGTAAATAAGATATTGGGTTCAAGTCCTCTTTTCATTCAAAGAATCAAGGGAAAATAATAATGATAGTAATTATGAATAAATTTTACACGTAATAATAGTAGTAATTATGAATAAATTTTACACGTAATCATAGAGGTTAATAAAGGTTACGTTGTTAAATATCATATTTTATAAATTAATTTGAAAGTAAAAAATAAATCCATTACAAAATTTTCTTATTTTTTAATTATTCTAGCCTATTTTATTGGATAAATAATTAAATGTATCAATAAATTACAATATTGTTATTTATTAAAAAAAAATTATGATGCTCAAGCTACTGGATACATATAATATAATAGAGAAATAAACACCAAAAAGAGAGAGAGAGAGAAAATCTATTCCACCAAAAACATTAAAAAAATGTCTCTTCTATTAAACATATTATTTTCTTAATCCTCTCTTTTCTCTCATTTTTTATATCTATTTTTCTCATATACTGTAGATATACCGTTAATTATAGCTTAAGTAAAATGAATGTTTTTTTTGTTATTTATCATGTATCGAGTTGTAGGAACTTTTATTGTTTTGGATAGTAAGAAATTTTGTTTTAATTTAATTGTCCATTCAACCATTATTTAAAAAAAAAACATTGCTTTTTATAATTTGAATAAAATATAGAAATAAGAAAAAAAAATATTTTTTTATAGTTATTAAACTCAGTTCTTGCAATACCTCCCTTAATTGAGTTTGGGGATTTTATCGATTAAAACCGTCGGCAATGATATATCCTGCCTTTCTTTTTCCACACCAGGTAAAATTGGGTTTGTCTAATGATTATTTAGTTTCAGTTTTTTCTCTGCTGGTGCATAAGTTTTTTGTCCTATTTATTTATATGTTTTAAAAGTATTTTTTTTTAATTTAAGGGTTTTTTATTTATTTTAAATTAATATTTTTTTTTTGTGTTTTTAAATCATTTTGATATACTAATTTCAAAATTAATTTTTTAAAATAAAAAAAAATATTATTTAATATATTTCTAAGTAAAAAATACTTTGAAAAACAATCATAACCATACTCCAACATAAACCATTACAAATTTTACCAAATTTAGTTGTCTTGTTATTTAGACACAGATATAATTGTGATATTTTTTTTAAATACTTTTTAAAAATATATTTATTTAAAAAAATATTAAATTAATTATTTAATATTTATCAATAATTGTAATGTATTTATGTTAAAAATCAAAATTTTAAATTTTTAAAAAATGTTATTTTAAATTATTTAAAAAATTAAATAAAAAACATGATATAGTACATATATATTTTATGTATATATGTAATCTTTTTATATAGATATAGTTATCCCTCAAAAAAACAATAGTGTTGATATATGTTATAAATATAGTTATCTCACATGAAAATATTACATTTAATTGGAATGTAGGACATAAATATAATTATCTTATATAAAAAAGTTAAAGAAACATTTCATTTTAAAGGAGGTAGGTTAAGAAGCATTTCATTTCATGTGATTTACCTTATGAAAATAATATAGACTATATATATTATATATATTAAATTTTAAAAAAATATTTTAAAAAAAATTATATCCTATATATTAATATATTATTTTTTTAAGTTGATCTTATTTATTTTTATGTTTTAAAAGTGTTTTTTAAAAAAAATTAAGGGTTTTTTATTTATTTTAAATTAATATTTTTTTTGGTGTTTTTAAATCATTTTGATATACTAATTTTAAAATTAATTTTTTAAAATAAAAAAATATTATTTTGATATATTTCTAAATAAAAAAATACTTTGAAAAACAATTATAACCATACTCCAACACAAACCATTACAAATTTTACCAAATTTAGTTGTCTTGTTATTTAGATACAGATATAATTGCGATATTTTTTGTTTTTAAATACTTTTTAAAAATGTATCTATTTAAAAAAATATTAAATTAATTATTTAATATTTATCAATAATTGTAATGTATTTATGTTAAAAATCAAAATTTAAAATTTTTTAAAAATATTATTTTAAATTATTTAAAAAATTAAATAAAAAACACGATATAGTACATGTATATTTTATGTATATATGTAATCTGTATATATAGATATAGTTATCCCTCAAAAAAAAAAATTGTGTTGATATATGTTATAAATATAGTTATCTAGTTTCGATTCGGTTCAGTTTACAATTCAATTTAGTTTGATTATTTTATATTAAAAACTAAAAATTATATTGTTTTTTGGGCTTTTGTAAACTTCCTAATGGCTTCTTTTCGGGGTTTTTTTTTCTATGTTATCTCACATGAAAATATTATTGGGATGTAGGATATAAATATAATTATTTTATATAAAAAAATTAAAGAAACATTTCATTTTAAAGGAGGTAGGTTAAGAAGCATTTCATTTCATGTGATGTACGTTATGAAAATAATATGTAGAGCCAAATATTCATAAATTAACTATATTTTTTGGGTTTATTCATAAAAATAAAAATAAATCAAATTTCATCCAAATGTTAGTTGACCTGACAGATGACTTCAATTTTACTGGGCTAATTGTAAGCCCAGATTTATAGCCTATTTGGAAGTGTGGTTGTTGTTGTTTTTTATTTTTTTGTTTTCTTTGATTTAATCAGGTTTTTTCATGGTTCGTTTTTTTTTGTTTTTTTTTTCTAGTTTTCTCGGTTTAATCAGTTTTTTGGTTTTTTGCTCACCCTTAGAAAAAAAAACTCAGCAAAAATAAGTTGACCCATGACCCGAGCGACCCGGTAAAATCTGGTTGAGACTTGAATTTTTTTTTATATTCATATGGATTGTTTTTAATTTTTCATATGAAATATTAAAATTTAAATATATTTCTTAAAAAATTCAGCTTGATTTGGGTTGACCTGGTGTAACCCAAGACCCCACTCCTTGACTAAGTCAACCCTCAAATTGGGTCTATAACTATAGTCTCTTACTAGAAAAAATATATATATTTGAAAAAAAAAATCAAGTCTTAACAGGCTTTTATTGGGTCGCTCAGGTCACGGGTTAATCTAGCAGGTTAATTAGGTATCAGTGTGAGCAATATAGGTGATCACCCCTATAATCTCTCTGAACAATCAAAAATATCAATAAACTTGTAAATTGTAATTATCAAGCGTTTGGGGCCATAAATGGCCACCAACTCCCGAAGCGGTGGACGAGGCGATGAGGCCACGCAGGGGTCGCCACAGCGTCTAATTCATAGTCCCAATCTTGTATTTTCGGAATGATCTAGCTACCAGGTCAACTGGGTACCGATTCGACTTACTGGACCCGTCCGAATTTAATAACTATAATAAAATATATTAGATCATATCCGAGTGACTAAATTAAGAAGTTGGGTTCTGAATTATATAAATTGATTTAGATTAATTTTGAATTAATTTGAATTAATTTAAAAAAAATATTAAATATTTTAGTATTTCATATAAAAATATTAAAAAATAATTCATATAAAAAAAATATTAAAAAATCAATTTAATATTTTTTAAAAAATATTTAATTAATTCATCAAAATTTATATCCTATATGTTAATATATTTTTTTTTAAGTTGAAGTATTTAAATAAAAAAAAATATTTTACATTAAAAAAATATTTTTTTTCTTCTAAATATGAAATATATGTACATTAAAATATTTCAAATCTCATATTTAAAAAATAAAGTATTTTTTTTAATATTTATATAGTAAACTTTGAAAATGGTTAATAATTAACTAAAAATTATTTTAAAAAGAAGGGTGTTTAACATAGTTATTAAACCTGAACCGGTCCAACAGATCGACCTTATGGTTGGACCAGTATGGGTAAGGAAAAAAACCAAGATAAGAAAAAACTAGCAGTGATTATTTTTTGTTTAGTTCGTTTTTTACCTATAAAAATAACCAAACTGAAATTTTATAAAATATATAAAAAAACTAAAACTAGTTTCGATTCGGTTCAGTTTACAATTCAATTTAGTTTGATTATTTTATATTAAAAACTAAAAATTATATTGTTTTTTGGGCTTTTGTAAACTTCCTAATGGCTTCTTTTCGGTTTGATTTTTTCTAGTTCGGTTTGGTTTTTTGATTTTAGGGTCATAAAACCGAAACTAAATCAATTTTTTTTAAAATATTCTAATCAGTTTTTTTTATAGTTTTGTTTTTTTGGTTATTTTTTTTTGTTTTCTTTGATTTAATCAGGTTTTTTCATGGTTCGTTTTTTTTTGTTTTTTTTTTCTAGTTTTCTCGGTTTAATCAGTTTTTTGGTTTTTTGCTCACCCTTAGAAAAAAAAACTCAGCAAAAATAAGTTGACCCATGACCCGAGCGACCCGGTAAAATCTGGTTGAGACTTGAATTTTTTTTTATATTCATATGGATTGTTTTTAATTTTTCATATGAAATATTAAAATTTAAATATATTTCTTAAAAAATTCAGCTTGATTTGGGTTGACCTGGTGTAACCCAAGACCCCACTCCTTGACTAAGTCAACCCTCAAATTGGGTCTATAACTATAGTCTCTTACTAGAAAAAATATATATATTTGAAAAAAAAAATCAAGTCTTAACAGGCTTTTATTGGGTCGCTCAGGTCACGGGTTAATCTAGCAGGTTAATTAGGTTTTGCTGGGTTATTTTTTATCCCAATCTTGTATTTTCGGAATGATCTAGCTACCAGGTCAACTGGGTACCGATTCGACTTACTGGACCCGTCCGAATTTAATAACTATAATAAAATATATTAGAAATTATATATTAAAATATTTTTTTATTTTTTTTAATATCATCATATTAAAATTATAAAAAATATTAAAAAATCAATTTAATATTTTTTAAAGTAAAACACATTTTTAAAATACATTATAACATGTTCTTGTGAGTTCAACTTTAAAATATTTGAACCACTTTTTTATCTAATCTAAATCATAAATAGAT
>NW_011500280.1:37925-51870 GCF_000495115.2 Populus euphratica
TAAGATTTGATAAATTAAGGAGATTAAAATATCTCTTAACACCACTTTTAAATCATGTCTTTTTACTTTAATTTATAATTCAAAAACTATATCTTATAAATGTATATAATTTGATCTATAAGAGAAGTAAATTGAAATAACTTTAAGGTATAAGTATATTTATAAGTTATTGATTGAAATTAAAAGTCATTCTAACCAATTCATTCAAATCAAGATTTAAAAAATAAGAAAAGGAATGGTTGCAGCAAACTGGTTTTTCTTCCTTTTCCTTTCGTTCCTAGACCACAATTATTGTCCGAGCAAGGCGTGTAAGGAGGAAAACGGCGATGACAGGTCTAGCAACAAACTCAATACATCGAGCAACCGGTGTGTGGTGGAGGCATGTAAATAGTAAGAGGCCGCCGCGTGAACGGTCACAGATGCAGGAAGCACAGTCATGAAACAGAGTCTGCATGAACAAACACATGGCGAGGAGACGCCTTGCTCGATATTATACTCTTACAAGACGACATATGGGATTTTGTAGAGAGAATGATTCCATACCGTTATGCCAAGCTTACGAAAGATGTCGGCTCATCAAATTCATAACAAATACTTAAAAATTAGAAGTGGGCAGACACTTCTCTTCCATAAGAACAAATATCTCTCTACCTTGGAATTCATGTATCCATTGTCCAAATCCCATGATTATAATTATTATTTTTATGCATGTTGACTGGTGTAGTGCCCTCAATTCGAAAAGAAAAAAATCGAGCACTCGTAGAGTAACTACTAGCTGTGATCCCATGAGTTGTTCTGGGGAGAGAAACAGATATGAAGATCAAGAAAAATCATATTCAAATACATAAAAATAATAAAAATCCATCCATTATGATCAGAAATATATTTTTTAAATTTTATCTCTTATTTCTATTAGTAATTACTTTCGAGCAATGTTTGTAAAAAATTGATGGATTGGGGTAAAGTGGGGGGATCGATGAACATAGAGAGAATGGATGACTTGCATCTAACAAAAAGAAAAAGAACGAACAATCTCTATTGAATTTTATTTTATTTTTTTACTAAATGAAAGATACATCTAACCTCTCTCTTTTTTAATCCTTGTTCTCTTGTCTATAATTCTCTCAATCCTTCGGCCTTCAACGACGAGCAATATTAAAGTATAAAACTTAATCATCAACTTGGTTCTATTTTGCGTGTAATATTTGATTTGTATCCATCCAATTCACATACAAAATCTCTTTAATGACAAATATAATGACGAGTGTAAAATGTTTTTAAAACTGTTTTTTGGTTTGATGAGTGCTTTTGAATATTTTAAAATATTGCTATAAAAAATAAAAAGAACACCTTAAAAATATTATTTTAATATATTTTTAATTAAAAATTAATTTTATAAAATATCTATGTCGTATTGTCAAATATTCTTTTATTATATTGTCAAATATTCTTTTATGTTATAATAATTTTTAAAATTATAATTTTTAAATATGAATTTAAGAAGACAGCTTTTTATCATTAAGTTTTTAATAAAAAAAAATCAATAAAACTTGTATAAAATCACGAGAAATCAGATATTTTTAAAACCGTAGAAGAAGAAAAACACAATTTCAATTGCTTCTCCCGTCACCGAAAAAACGGTGCCCAAACCCGTATCAATTCAAGTCGCAGACAATGTACTCCACACGCCACCTCAGGTTCAAGGGACTAGAGTCAGCGTGACAAGACGGAGACACTGAAGGCGCCATCCACGTGGGAAAGTAAATATCAGCCTCACGTCCATGTCCACCTGTCACACCACAACCAACATGGCACTCAAAAGTCTCCACATTTTCAGCGCCAACGTGATATTTCTCGGAGCCCGAACCCAGAGAATCTGCCCCTTCATGTGAATCAATGCCGACCGTACATGTTGCCTGTTCGACAGTAAAAAAATCCATTTTTGTCGGTTATACTTAAATTAGGTCTCTCGTAACGACATAATATTCGATTTTGAATCTAAATTCTATATAGTGATTTACATATTTATGGTATTTTCTCGGAATTTCGTGATATATATATATATATGATCCTGATATCACACTACCTATGAGCTAGAGAAATCCATGAATCATGGCAAAAACATTCTAATAATAAATGCTAATTTAATGTTGATTTTAATCAGTAATTAAACAGTCTATCCTGATTAATTAAGAATGCATTGAATGATTGTCTACTCTTCTTGCTTGAAAAAGAAGAAGAAGAAAGAATGTGCCTTTTCCAGCTTTTGCTAGTTGAGTATTTATTTTGTGTGAGAATGTAGCATTCCAATGTATGAATTTAAAAAGAAAAAAAACAGAAATACATTAATATATTGATAGCTATAAGTATCTTTCTTGAGATTTGGTAAAGCATAGTAAAGAGTGAAATCTTTTGGTTGTATTTATATGAGCATGAATTTTAAAATATTTTATGTAGAAAATCTAAACCAAATCAGCTTGTAGCTCCAATGCTTCCGTGTCTGTTTAAAAGAACATAGACAGATAATAAAAGAAAAAATTAAACTGAAGACCTATAAAAAAATAATAAAATATATTCTTAATTAAACTAATTTTTATTTTATTTTATTTATTATTTTACTCTTTATGTCTATCTCTTAATGGAGTGAGAATGAATAATTATTGATTCTGTACCATAAAATCTCTTATCTTGTCATTCATTTCTTTTAATATCCTTTTGACGATATTAATTCTTTTTTAATGTTCAAATCATCACTTTAATAAAATATTAATCACATCTATTTAGTTCAATTTGCACCCTTTTATTTGAAAATAAACATTTAATTTAGTAAAAATATTATATTAAACACTTCTTAGGATTGAAATGGGAGAGCTGTATAACGGGTATAGTTAGTATCACTTAAGAGTGTGGTAGATAGATATTATTTAAAAAAAATTGTAATAATAAATTAATTTCATTTTAAAAAATTGTTTTTGATATTAATATATCAAAATAATAATAAAAATAACAATTTAAAGCTAGAAAACTTATATTAAAAAAAAATGACAATACTGCAATACCAAATATACCTGATAATACTATTATTTGTTATTACAATCATTCATATAAAAAAATGATGAACAAACGAAGCAAAACCATTCAAGGGGATGAATTTTACGTATTTCTTCTCAAGGAGAATTGTTGTCTACATAGGAAATTAAAAAAATAAATAATTGATAGAAATAAAAAGGATCAAAGGAGTCGCACACTTAAGATGCGTATGTAGCCTTTTGCTTCAATCATAATTAATATATATCATAATTTTTGCATTGATTATTCTAAAAACTCTTTTAAAAATTTAATTATGAAAAAAATTATAATTTATAGTTTTTCTTAAAATATCTTTTAAAACTATAGACACAAAAACTATTACAATACTATACACACACAATATAATTGCTGCTATTACATTTTGTTTTGTCTAACTGGTTAGTAAAATAAATTTTTTTTATATTGAGCCTTACACACAATTACATTTTAAATTTTGATTTTATAAAAGCAAAAATTACATGATTTTCATTAATAAAAATCTATTCTTTATTTATTTCACATGTAAAACTTTATTTTACAATAATTTTAACCAATCAAGTATTTTTTAAGCTAAGATTTTAAAAATTATAATAAAAAATATTTTTTTTTAACCGTGACGGTAAAAGTTAACCCCGTAACAACCACACATACAGGCAGAAGGACTGTTTCAAGTACAATAGAAGACTAGCAGCCGCAGACTGAGGAGTTAAGAGTGGCATGCATAGTGATCACAAGTGATTCACTCCTGCAAATCTTTCTGTAGAATATTCAAACCCACCCTTACTTCTTTAGTTTCTCGTGACTTCTGGTTCACATCACTTTCAAAACTAATCACAGTAATCATCACTCTTGCATTCAATCTTCTCCTCTGCCTTCAACTGCAATCCACTCGAAGTTCACATATTTTCACATCCTTTTCTCCTAAATTGTTATCAGTCATTGAAACAAACTCGATCTTTTTAGTTTTTTTTTTTTTATCTGAGCCTTTTGTACGTTGACATTCAAAACTATAGATTTATCAGGGTGGCTTTTATTTATCATCGTTGTTGCATCTGCTCCGGTTCTGTTTAGGGACTATCAACAAAAATTTTACGTTTTGGCCATCCTTGTATTGTCATCTTATTAATGTTTTAGGAATCTATATTTCTTGGATCTTACATTAAGAAATATATTTGGGGTTGTTGTTTCTTACTCTGATTCAAAGATGGATTCTTTCTGTGGAGCATCGAAGGCAAGTGCTGGTGCCAATGTTGTTAATGTTAACAACGGAAGTATTAGAAACGAAGGGACTCACTTTTGGGGTGAAAGGATTAAGAAGAACCCGAAGAGCAGGGCTTTGAGTGCCCTGTTGTGGAAAAATATGAGAAGCGGTGTGAAAAAGGCTAAGCCTGGAGTTGCCTACTCTGTTCTTACATCAGAAGTTAACAAAGAAATTGTGGTGAGTACAAAAACTGTTCAACGTCTGACGTTGATATATTAACATCTGATTCTGTCTGACGGCGATGCTTAAGTTTTTTTTATTATTAATTTTGATTTCAGACGTTTGAAGCACCTGTGTTTGAGACTCAACAAGCAGACCCAGGTAATGTAGCTTCGATCATATTAGGTGGAGGTGCTGGGACACGCCTCTTTCCTCTTACCAGCAAAAGAGCCAAGCCCGCGGTAAGATTTAATAAGCTCATGGTTTCTAGAAATAATTATTGAATTTTTGTTACAAATTTGAGATAACGGGGCTTGGTTAATTTGGTCTTTTGCATTTTTTTGAGAAGAAAACTGTAGAATTTATGTTTGTGTCCTTCCATACAGGTTCCAATTGGAGGCTGTTACAGGTTGATTGATATTCCTATGAGTAATTGCATCAATAGTGGGATAAAGAAGATTTTCATCCTAACCCAGTTTAATTCCTTCTCACTCAATCGGCATCTAGCTCGTACTTATAACTTTGGCAATGGTGTTAGTTTTGGAGATGGATTTGTGGAGGTAAGATGGTTTTTGTGCAGAAGAAGGAATTTGAATCTGCTAAATTATATACAAAACCACCAGAAGTGTATCATGAGATGAACTTATGCTTTGGTCTATTGAGGCAAGCAGTAATCATCAAAGAATGATCGCTTGTTAAGTTCTTATTACGGTATCGTCATACGTCTTTAGAGTTGTCGTTGTTGTTCAATTGAGTGTTTTTGTAAACTGCTGGTGTGAAAGTTCTTAAAAGAGATACCTTGGACAGGTTTTGGCAGCTACTCAAACTCCAGGGGAAACAGGAAAGAAGTGGTTTCAAGGAACCGCAGATGCTGTAAGGCAGTTTATATGGGTGTTTGAGGTGAGAACTCGTAATTTTGTTTTCTGTTGAAGATTGAAACTGTAAATTAGACTAAATGGGTTTCACTGGTCTGTTCAGGATGCAAAGAACAAGAACGTGGAGCATGTATTGATCTTGTCTGGTGATCATCTTTATCGAATGAACTACATGGAGTTCGTCCAGGTACTATTTTTATGCGTTCACTGGTGGGATGTTGCATCAAATACAGTTTTCTTGCATGCCTGATTCCTGGAATTTGACTTAAGTTCTGCTTTTCGATGTCTAAATGTATTTACAGAAGCATATCGACACAAATGCAGATGTAACAGTCTCCTGTGTACCCATGGATGACAGGTATCTCTAATGTCCTTTTATGTCAAATGGCATGGTGTCTTGTGGCAGTGTCTGCCTGCCTTGCAACTATAAAACTGTAATTGTTGTCACTCAATCTGCCATCATCCAGAACATTTATTGTAGAATAAAATGTTGTTTTGCATTTGGAAATTCATTGAAATTAGATATGTTGCAGTCGTGCATCAGATTATGGACTGATGAAGATTGACAACACTGGACGCATCGTTCAATTTGCCGAGAAACCCAAGGGCCCTGATCTGAAAGCAATGGTAGTTAGTCCTCTAATCATCTTATTTTTCATGAGCTCCAATATCTTAATTTTATACTTAATTAAGATCCCTTTTGGTCTTCTCTCAGTTGATATGCCTTCAGTTTTTATATCTAAATTTAGCTCTTGGTGATATCCTCTTCTTGCTGCAGCAAGTTGATACCACTCTTCTTGGACTCTCCAGACAAGAAGCTATGCAATTTCCCTATATTGCTTCAATGGGCGTTTATGTGTTTAGAACTGATGTCCTGCTGAAGCTTCTGAGGTGGAGCTATCCCTCATGCAATGACTTTGGTTCCGAAATCATTCCATCTGCTGTGAGGGATCATAATGTCCAGGTGAGACTGCCCTTCAAACATGGATTCATCCACATGTCCTTTTTTATTTCTAGTTAATTTGCATAGGTTAGCTTTATTCTAGTAATTGAATTTCTTATTTCTTTTTAACTTTTTCTAGGCTTACTTATTCAATGACTACTGGGAGGACATTGGAACAGTAAAGTCATTTTTTGATGCCAATTTGGGCCTCACGAAGCAGGTTGGTGTTACTGCCATCGCTTTCGTTTCTGCAGTATCTACCTTTACACTATAAGCTAATTGATGAAAGCAATTTTTCTCTCTGCTGCGTTATTAGATATTGTGAAATCAGCAAGTCATTGCTGCAAAAAATCTGTTCATATTGTTTTGGTTATGCTTTGAAAAAAGAGTGAACAATATTGTTGATGGGGTAGAAGTATCTTGTCATTTCCAATGAATTCAAAATCCTATGCAATCTCCAAATTGCTTGTTTAATTTATGGACTTAGATCATCTTGCAGTGAAGTGGTACTTAACCTATTCCAAATCAGAAACATTTTTGTTATTTCATTTTTCTGATTATGGAAATGACCAAGCCACTTGACCTTGTAGCACTGCGGTGAGGGAAAAAAGGTCGTGATTTGTACATTGATCAGTTGGTTTTCTTTAATGCAGCCACCGAAGTTTGAATTTTATGATCCGCAGACACCTTTCTTCACCTCTCCTAGATTCTTGCCACCAACTAAAGTTGATAGATGCAGGGTATGACTTTAAGCTCAAATGAGGTTACAATTTCTAATGTGCTTGGTGCACCTCGTGACACTTTCTTTTATTGCAGATTGTTGATGCAATAATCTCACATGGCTGCTTTCTACGAGAATGTAGCGTGCAGCATTCTATTGTGGGAGTTCGCTCACGTTTAGAGAGTGGCGTTGAACTTACAGTAAGCTAGCTCTCTTTTCCTAGTCTTTCCCTGCCCCATCGCTTCTCTTCCCTTCTTGTTTAAAGCTAGTACTGAATTAAGAAGACATTCTTTGGTGATAAATTAATTGATTTACAGAGGCAGGCTTCTGGATTCACGGGCATCACATTCTTACCCTATCTAGATTTGATTAATTCGACATAGACGGCAGTAGATTAAATTAAGCATGCTAGTATGCTAGGAAATTGACACCAGCAGGGGCTAGTTGTTTTGGAATGCACATTATTGAAGGAATTCCACTGGAAACAACATGCTTTTAGGAGCCTATGCCGTTCCAGATAGTGCTTTGGTTTATATTTAGTAGACATGACAATCCTATGATGCTGCACGCTGTGCCTCTTAAGACCTGTGTCTAATCAGCTGCAGATTGTGAATTTTATCGTCTTTTTATGGAATGTTTGCCTTCATAATATCACATTACATTTTTCTTTGAAAAAAAAATATTAAACTCAGTAAGTGGTGATCTTGCGGATTGATATTGTGACATTAAGTTAGTGGAAAGTTGTAAGCCATTCCGTAAAAGACAGTGCATTCCATGAGGCATTCTGTTTGCGATGCCTTCAAGGCATCAAATGTTATGAAACCTCCACTCTAATTGCATATTTCTGTCATCTGAAAAGGATCAAAATGCACTTGATTCATTTTTTCCTATCGAAATCCCATAAATACATGTGACTTTATGAAAATGAATTTATTTAGATAAATGGTGATCGTTATTGATGCCAAGATGGCATCATGTAGAAGCCTGGCCGATTTTTCTTTCAATTCTGGAGTGCCGACTGATTATAGTAATAGCCTAACGGGACTGTACTTACATCTCCAGGATACTATGATGATGGGTGCTGACTACTATCAAACTGAATCTGAAATTGCCTCTCTGCTAGCAGAAGGAAAGGTCCCAATTGGTGTTGGTCAAAATACCAAAATCAGGTAAGATTTAAGCTGCAACTCCTCTTTCTCATGCACACTTGCAGAAACTTGCAAGGTACAAGATGAGACCAGCATGTTGTTGCTAAAGTTTATTGTTCTTTACAGATTCTTTCTTGTAATATCATAAAAAATAAAAAAGGTTAAATTGAATGTTAAATGTTAGAAATTCGAATCTTGGTAATTTGTAAATAGAGTATTAGGGTTGTAAAGAGAGTATTAGGGACGCATGTATCCACTCATGATTGCTTATAGCAATTTAAATATTCATATTGGATTCTTTTGCCTGATGGTGGAACATATGCATGGCTTTTTTCTCTCTCCCAGGAACTGTATTATCGATAAGAATGCCAGGATAGGAAAAGATGTGATCATCACAAATGCTGATGTAAGTATAGCTTTCTGTTCTCTTTGAACTTCATACCAGCTTAAAATGTTCAAGAAACCAATTAGAAGTGTCCTGTATTTGATTGGCATATGTTTGCTTCGACTTATCAGGGTGTTCAAGAAGCAGACAGGCCAGCTGAAGGGTTTTACATTAGATCAGGGATTACAGCCGTACTGAAGAATGCGACAATCAAAGATGGGACCCTTATCTAGAAGTGCCTAGGGACCCTTATCTGGAAGTGCGTGCTTAGGAACCCTTATCTAGAAGTGCCTAATCCTAGTGATGAAGCTGACGGAGCAACCGATCCACATCTTTGCACTTGGTTGCTGTGATCATAACGAAGTAACTACTGTATATGTAAATTACGTACTCCTTCCATATGTGAAAGAATAGCCGAGAAGAGGAAGTATTTTAACTCGAATAAATTGAAGGGTATGAAGTCCATTTAGCAATATGGATAGGTTCATTGCTTAAAACACAAGCCATGGGGTTGATAATACACTGTTTATTCTGACTTTTCCACTTCAACCCAGTTGGCTATATATCAGAACTAATCTTGAGCTGGAATAAAATTGCTGTAGTCGAGGAGGGGATGATTTTGATTCAAGTGTAATCGCTTCCTTTTCTTTTTCGCTAAAATAAGTGCTATTGGATGAGCTGATTCATCTCCAACGGAGAATTCAGTCCTTACAACTTTAACCGAGTACGTTAGTTTTTTGCCTTTATAAAGATAAAAATAGTTTAATACGGTCAACACTCGAGCTTGACCTATTTGCTTCTCAATCTTTTAGGTTAATTGCCATTGTTTCGGATATCTTTTGCTCTCTTCCACTTCTCAATGTTCCTCAGCCTTGCATACATCTTTCGAATCCGATTTGAGCTTTTGAGACTGATCAACAATGACACTAGTGGTCGAAGGATTCTGGCTGAAGACTACCTCATACCCATCTCGAAATGAGTCCATTCCTTCAGCAAGTAGTTGCCAGAACATTCCACCTGCAGCAGCACCTCCGCTGCTGGCTGATGAATAAATAGCCGAGTAGACTGTATTGAACAGCCGGTCCCTTTGATTATCATTCGACGTTCTCAATGATTTTCCAAATTCAGCAAACAGAACTGGCTTCCGAAGGATGTTCTGTGAATCTTGGATATGATTGTTGAGCCAACTGTTCAAAAACGATTCTTGGCTTTCTTCACCTGAATTAGGTAACCTGTTCATAAAGAAAATTACCACATTTTGGTGAGGAATGTATTTATTCCCTGGAAAACCATTCACAGAACCAAATCAGGGACGGTTTTAGGTGGAGATTTTTAATTAAAACTTTACCATTGGTCAGGATAGGAGTGAACTGTGGCAAAGTCAATGTCAGGTATCTGATTGTTAGCAATGAAATCTGTCCCTACTAGAAAGTTTGGATTGGATTGCTGCTTTTCAGAAGAAGATGGTCCATAAAACCCTTCCAAGCCAACTTCTAACAAGTGATTTCCGTCTATGGATTTCAAGTAAGAAGCCATCTCTGTAATCCAAGCCTGCCACACAAAGCACAATTAAGTAAAATCAGACTTTTTTAATCTTGAGGGCTAGCTAAATTGATCGGACTCTATATTTGTTTTCTAGAAGTTATTAATCTGATTCCCTCAAATCTCAGGGTAATTTCTAGGCACGCAAAATTAGTCGAGTTATATGGCTATTCCAATAACCACATTAATAATAATAATAAATAATGAAGTAAAATCAAACAGTTGTTTCTATTTAATAATTTTGTTTTCTTGTTGGTGATCAAGCCAGATTTTCTACTTATGTGGAGTTGATAGCTCTTAATGGACGTTATAATCATTCCTTTTGCGTGACACTTTTGTTAATCTTTTCAGTGACCCTTTTATCCGACTATGTTAATGAAACTAATACTGCCAAAACCTCACCTAATCTTAGTAGTATAGGTTCTTAAATTATTGCCCCAACTTCGAGAGTGGAGGCAGGAAATTGAACAAAAAAGGTTTTGAGCATGTCAGTTCTTGTGACCGACTCCCTTTTGGCAAAATCCCGAGTGGAGTTGCAAAACAACATTAACGAATAAATAAAAATCACAAGACTTTTGAGTTCAGAAATATTGAGAGATTGTGAAAAGATTGTAACTTGCAACTAGACATGTAGAATCAGAAAGATCAGATGGAAAAGTCTATCCAACTCACCTGAATGGTCCTTCCTGATGGATCTGAGGCACATCTGGGTTCATTCATAAGCTCCCAAGCCATTATCGTTGGCTCATCTTTGTAAACAACTCCGGTGATACTGTTACGTCTTGTCAGAACAGTCTACATATGTACAGAAAAAAATAGAAAAAATTAACCATGGTATTGTAAAACATGAGAAAACCAATAAATCCTTCGATTTACAAGGAAAGGAAGGACACTAGAGAGAGAGAGAGAGAGAGAGAGAGAGTCACTCCAGTGGTTGAATCATTTGTCTCTCAAGCTGTCACCAATAGTGGTATGAAATATTGATAATAATGGCAGGGACACAGAAAGATGGAGAGTCACCCTCACCTTGATATGATTCTTGTAGTATCCTTTCACTATAGAGTTTGTATAGAAATCATCAAGAGATGATATGGACTGGCCTTGACTGGATGCCCAGTTCACATACTGTTGTCTCCCTCCAAAGTTCTCATAGTTGTTCACCAAGCTCAAAATCAGCTTAATCCCATTCTTCTTAGCTTCGGAAATGACAAAATCCAATCCCTTTTGAGCCAAAAGTGAAAATGAAAATCCAGACATTAACAGAGACAGAGAGGATGAGGATGAAGAATTTCAAAAGACTAGAAAGAGAGTAAAAGGCGAGGTGTATCATGATTACCTGGAAAGTTTGTTCATTGTAGTAGCCAGGTGAGACCTGTAAAGCTCTATCCTGACCATCATTGAAAGCCCAAGTTCTTGCCAGTGTAAGGCCATGCTGTTTAGCATCTTGGAAAACAGATGTCACTTTGTCTCTCTGTGAAGTGTCTGTTGCAAAGTACATGAGCCAGTAGGCATTGAAGCCATTTGCATAAAACGGGCTACCATTCAACAAGAATTGCACTCCTTTGGTTCTTATGAACCCATCATCTGCTTCCACCTGGAGAAAAATTCCCTGTTCATGAATGAGCAGAATCACGAAGAAAATTAGACCCCAGTGCCTCATTTCTCTTCCTTCTCCCTTTCCTGACTCTCTCGACGCAACAAAGGATATGTGATATGCCCCAGCAATCTCAATACTAAGGTTTTGGGTTTCTTATGGTGCACAATTTTCCGGACCTTTCTCAAATAGGGTAGGTTAAAATACCAAATGAAAATGTCACCATCTCCCTAAGAGCAAAAGGTGTGTGGCTGACAATGCCTAGATGCCCACTACTTCTGCACATTTCTCATGGGCCCGTAAGAGGTCCATAACGCCGAAGATAAAGTTTTTTTTTTAAATAATATTTTTTAATTAATTTTATTATGATATTTCCTAGTTTTATTTTTTTATTTAAGGAGAATATTTTTTGTAATTTATTTTTGTCTATATCTTTTAGAGAGTAGAGAAATAAAAATTCAGCATTTTAAGAGTATTTACAGTGTTTCTTTAATTTCTGAAAATTTTGACTTGTTCGCTCCTTTCTATGTTTAAAAAATTATGTTTAAGATAAATGACACGTCACCATTTTTTCTTTTCTTTTTTAATTTCTGGCAGGTTGAACGGGTTCAGTAAGGCAGGTTGCCCCACGTTGACTACAGGGCCGAAAGGGAGCACTAACTTTTTTCCAAAATCTAGCGCACATCACGGCGACGTTTCGGACAGTGCCTTCACCTTGGAGAAAGCTAAGGAAACCTTATAAAGCGCCGGCACACAGGAAACGGTTTATATTATCGATTTAATATATCTCTCAGATCATGTGAATTTATAGAGGTGGTTTTAATATGGTTCTAAAGGTTTTTGTAGATGAAATTCAGAATCATTTCAAATTATTTTATATTTTTTTCAATTTTATTAATATTTATTTTAAAAAAATATATTAAAAAGTTTTCTTGATTTTGAAAAAATAAAATTATTTTTGAAAGTAGATTCAGTTTATATAGTACAAGAGAAACCTTTTTTTCCTCAAAATACCGAAAATTAGATTTTTGAAAAGGATTTTTGGTAAAAATAAAGAAAGAGATGATATTTGTTTGAAATATAATAATTGAAAGATAAAATTGAGCGAAATAATATTATAAACATCAGTATGACACAGCTTGAATAGTTCAAGGGTAAAAGGGGGTATTAAACACGAAGGAAACTGCGAGGAGAAACGACGTGTCGTTGAGAAGCAGGAGAGGCATTTTACTTTGAGACACTGTGGTTTAAGTATGAGAATTCAACGGCTGGTGATGATGTCGGAGGAAGGTTCAACCATAAATTCCCTCCGTGAAATTGGAACTCTTGGCTTCACGGGGGTTTATTTCTGTGTTTAAAAAGTTTTTAAAAAATTAATGTGTTTATGATTTTCAATAGTTTTAATAAGTTAATATTAAAATAAATCTTAAAAAATAAAAAATATTTTAATATATTTTTAAATAAAAAATATTTTAAAAACAATTATAATTACAATAAAAAGTGAATGAGAACCCAACAAAAGCAAGGAAGGAATACAAGAGGAACACGTCTTCTCTTTATTCTTGAGGATATAGTGGTTTTAAATTAATTTTTTTAGAAATTATTGGTTTAAATATTATAAATTTTAAAATTATTATAAATTTAATTTTAAAATTTTAAAAAATTAATTAAAATATGCGTATGTTACTTGGAAATCAAGAATTAAAAAAAAAAGAAAAAAGGGAAAAGAAACACAAGACAACGAAGTAGAGAAAGGAAGAGTCTTTATTCCCACTAGCCACTGCTCCACGTCTTGTCTTTTGGCCTATTCACTTTTTATCGTCGGTAATGTCATGACAGGCCATCTCAGCGTCATGCTGGTGCCAAAAATAGCAGGGGTTCTGATAATGCGGTGCAGGGTAATTTTAAAAAACTCCGAGGGGAAGTACAATAGTCGGTGGTTAGCATCTGGATAATAAATTTCACGTACTCGACATTGAAATACACCAGACAACATTTAAAAAAACACAGTTTTGATAGTACTTCTTTTCTGTCTTTTAAGCACCTGTCCGGAATTCCGGTGAATAGCCGACATTGAAGATTTTTTTTATTTAATTGTTTTTTGTATATTTTCAATTGTTTTGATATATAAAATTTTAAAATAAATTTTAAGAAATAAAAAAATTTAAATATATCTCCTACAAGAACAGTTTGGGCTCAGAGCCAACCGTATGTCACGGATTTTCTTACTAGAAAACTCCAACCCCCC
>NW_011500280.1:51880-87577 GCF_000495115.2 Populus euphratica
CCCCCCCCCCCCCCCCCCCCCCCCCCCCCCCCCCCCCACCCCCCCCCCCCCCCCCGTGTAAGAGAAGGCTTCACGGCCACAGTAATAATACAAATGTGTTTTAGTGTTGCGATTTTCAATTTTTTTTTTTATTTAAAAATATATTAAAATAATTTTTATTTTTTTATACAGGTAATGCTCTAAAATTTTTATAAATTATATTAAAAGGTTTAAATCTGTTCCAATCATCCAGTTTTTATTCGGTTTAATTTAGTTATTTTCAATAAAAAATCAAAATTTAACTGATAAGTTTCTATTTGATTTAATTATTTTATATTAAAAAATGAAAATTATATATTTTTTTAAACCTTTTAAAGGGTATTTTTATTTGATTCAGTTTAGTTTTTTTTATTTTAAATTTATAAAACCGAATCAAATCAAATTTTTTTCATGATTCAAAATTTTCAGTGTTTATCCTGTTTTCTTGATTTATTGGTTTCTTTCTCACCCCAACTTAAAACACGCAGGAATATAATTCCAAATATAAAAACAAACAGTGGCTAGTCAGATATAGTTAAAACAGATATATTATTAATTAAGAGGGAGGTTGCATCCCTGGATAAGGGGTCTATCGTGGACCAAAGGCCATTCAGCTACCAAGTTAAAGAGTAATTTCTGTTAATGGGCCTCAAAACTGGGTCGAGCAATTAAATGATCAGCCTGCTACGTATCTTCAACCTGTATTGCAGCATCATCCATTGGAGATTCGAGGTTTTCTAACTGGGTAGGAACTTCGAGTCCAGACAGATTAGATTAAGTCTTGTGCTTTTAAGGGGCTGGGAAGTAGTCCTTCTATTCTTACAACAATACCGTGTGAGACTAGAAAGATCATTAATTTCCTATAGATTACGAAAAATTTATATTTTTGCTACCTCCGAGGAATAATCCAATTTTTTGAAAAATCCGAGTCCGAAAAAGAAAAGGTAGATTATTTAGTTCAAATTATATATTTTTTCATATAAGAAAACAAACATGAAAAACTAGTTTTGCATTGAGTTTGAAAAACATATTTTATAGGTTTCTCAAAGTTTTTCAATACAAGCTTTTCACAAAATAAATGAATATTTATTTTCTTTTATGTACTATCATCTTTTTACAATGTAAGATATTAAAATTATCTTTTAATATTTTCATAAATTTACTTTTTTTATTGTAAATCTAATATAAATAATTTTTTGAGTTAACAATATAAATTTTTATGATAATTTTTTAATTGTTTTAAATAAAAATTAACATTATACTATTAGATTACTATAAATATAAAAAGATTAAGACGAGTATTATAAAGGGAAAATTACCGTTTGGTTCATATTGCGATTACTTACTATAATTCAAAAAATTAGTATTTGCATCTTGAACTTTGTACACATGCTAACATTTAATATTTTTTCCAAAAAAATTAACAAAAAAACATCTAATTGTTTTCAATGCCTGCTGCTGGCTCATGTGCTTTGCAACAGACCCAATTTCAAAATGATGGAATCTTCTTTTGGATTTGAGAAATTTTTAATTTTAAAAAATATATTTTATAAGTTTAGATAAATAAATAAAACTTTAATTATTCTAGAATTTTATAAAAAATACACGTTCTTATTTGAATTTATAATTTACTATATAGATTCTAAATTTTTTATCACCACATCACGACCCTTGAAGACTTCAAGATGATGGAATGATGACACAATTTTGAAATAACTTTGGTTAATATAAATTATGTCAGAAACTAAAAAAAAGCACATTGTCATCACACATATCTGATAACCGCAAATATTACAAGGCCCTTGTAGAAGCTGACGCCTAAATCCCAGGCCTCCTGATATGATTATTATAAATTTTTTTTTATTTACGTGGGGTGTCCGGGCCAGCTTGCATGCACCACGACTAACCCCCACGGCTCATTAAATACCCTGCAAATCTAGTAGGCATGTAAGGCACCGCGGGAGTGACAAGCATGCATACCAGGACTCGAACCCAGGTGCAGTGAAAGGAGACAAGCCCCTTCTACTGCTATGCTAGGCCAAGCCCTGATTTGTAATATGATATGATTATTATAAATTGATTCGGAGGATGCTCAAGTTTACGTCAACTATTTTGACTTAACTTTGGTTCCTTCTACTGTTTTCTTCTTCAACGCTCATCATATGAAAATGGATTCTGGGTACAATTTCCCCCCTGCCCTCCCTATAAGGGAAATTTAATTTTTCATTTCCATTTTGTAATGATAATTAGTGTACCCGCATAGTTGCATAGTTGATTCAGGACTGCAGATGATATCAACAATCTGTTTATTTCTGTATTTTTAAAGTATTTTTGAAAAAAAAAATTGAATTTTTTTTATTTTTTATTTACTTTAAATTAATATATTTTTAGTTTTTTAAATTATTTTGATGTATTAATGTGAAAAATAATTGTTTAAGAATAAAAAATATTTTAATATGAAAAATTATTTAAAAACTAACCATAATTATATTTCTAACCAAGCTTGAAATGGAATGGTGCTTAAAACAAGATTTTATTGATGTAGTTAGGGTATGCTTGTTTTCTTATTTAATTTCCCTTTATTTTTTCACCACTTTGAGTTTGTGCATCCGACATGCATTTGTGAGAACTGAAAGTCACGCACCGGTATAAATATTTTGATTTAAATTAATAATGAAATGGCTGATTTAATCTCTACTTGAGGACATACCATGGAATTTGATTTACCTTTCAGTTGCATTCGCTAGTTTCTTGTATTGGATCTTTTGATTGTCATAGGTTACATATTATGATTGATGATTGCCAGGTGGCACTGGACTAGATTAGGGGCAAACCGGCAAGGTGCTAATTGTTCCCACCTGATTGTAACCCATTTACAGCTGCTCATTTTAAATATGTTGAAGTGGTCATTCTTTAATTTGCCCCCTTGAAATTCTAAAGTCTTATAATCAAATCCAAAATTGTCCTTATCATTGAAAATCTTTTGTTTTTTTAAAAAATTTCACCCCTGGAGCTATACAATTGGATCCTTGAATTTCTATGTTATTTATAGAATGGTCATTTTTTTTTATTTAGTCCTTAATTGATTCTTAAAACTTTTAATTCTCTTAAATTTACTCTTGAAAAAGTTAATTAAAACTCTTAGAATCTCAACACCTATTCATTTTCATCAGTAAAAAATTATATCTTGCAATTTTGACCCAAAATGATTCATGAAATTTGATACTTCTCTAATTAAACCCATACTTACATGAATTCAAATAATTTAAATTTTAATTAAATTTTTAGACTTATCAATTCTTTCGATTTTAACATCATCTATCCATATTTCTTCAACAAGACCTCAAATTATACACCCACCTGTCATTTTAAATAATTATGTATGCCTAGTTAATCTAGATTATTATTATTAATATTTGATTTTATTATATTTATATTTATATTTATATTTTTAGAAATTTCAGTGAGACTTAAAATTAATTTGGTCATGACATAATATATATAAAAAAATATGAAGAAGATAGCTATATATATATATATATATATATTGGAGCTTGATTAGAGCATGGTGATGAAGGAATGAAATGATAGTATTTAAGCTTATTTTGTGTTTTAATATGTCCAAGTTCATATATTCAAATAGTTTCCCTCTTGTGACGGGTTTTGGAGGAAGGGATCTTGATTGGTTACCAAGGAAATGCAAGTCGACATCTGTCTTAATCAAGGGCATCAATTAATGAAGCAGGAGATCGGGGGGCAATCCCTTGCTCGTACCATGCTTTAAATGCAAAATCATGATCTTGTGGGAATGGGTTCAATTTTCCTTCCTCTTGCACTCGGCAGCAACCACGGGTGTCTTTAGTATTGGGTTGCTGTTGTAATTATAATTTGAAAAAGAAATATTTTATAAAAAGTATTTTTAGTTGGTGTTAGTTTGAAAAAATATATGTTTAGTTAAAATTATAGTTAAAATTAAAATTAAATAAAAAGTAGTTTAATATATTTAGTTAAAAAAATACTTTTCAAATTGAGATTGTAAAATAATTAAAAAATATTTTTAATTTAAATATTAAAGATTTAACTACTATTATTACATCATGAAATAAATAATATTAATATTAAATATTTTTTTATTATTCCATTAAACTATATGCAATGTCATCATGTACAAAATCTATTCAATAATGACTATATTTTTCATGGGTTCTCAAATATGTAACAACAAAAATTGAATTATTTGTTATATTATCAAGCGATATCCTTCTAATTTTTTTGAATAAATCACAATTAAAATAAAAATAAAAACTGAATTTTTTTAACTGGGCCGGACCCAACAAGAACATAATTGGAATTGCAATCGAATATTTTTTTAGATTTTTTATTTTATTTTTGACATTAATACATCAAAACTATATAAAATTACTAAAAAAAATCAAGTTAATAACTTTTCAAGTTAAACACACTTTTAAAAACACTCAAACACAATTTTAAACACAAAAACATACTGCCTCTGCCAATTGATGTTAACAAGTGTATCAATATTTAGCTCCCATCCTTGTGATTTGAAGTTTCTCAATCCCATCCTTATAGTTTGTCAAAATTTCCAATTTAACTCCTGATCTTAAATGATAACGTAAGTCTGTTTTTTGAATTTTAGTTTTCTAGTTTTTCTATGAAAAATTATTAATTTACATAAAAAAATGAGGGGATAAAGTACATAAAAAGCATATGAAAAAGGATAAAACAAATTGAGATATATTAACTACTTAAACGAGGAGGGTATCATTGAAACTTTAAAAAGCTTTAGGGATGTTAGAAAATATTTGACACCAAAGATTAGAAATGGAACCTCAGTAAAATATCATTGAAACTTTAAAAAGCTTTGGGGACGTCAACGCATGCTCCACCTTACATTGCAATTATAATTAGTTTTTTTTTAATATTAACATGCATTTCTCGTCGTCAAGGAGTGTTTTTTTTTTTTTTATGATTATTATCAAGGTTCAAATCTTGAAAATTAATTTCAAATAGAATTTTATAAAATTTGTTTGAATAAACCGTATTTACATGGAGAATGGATTCCTAAAATTGTTTAATGAACTTAGTGTGGGGGTGTTTGAGATTTTTCTTTTAATTATCTTTTAAAAGTGTTTTTGACTTGGAAAAAAACATTAAAATGATATTTGATGTTTTTTTCTAGTATTTTCATATAGTTTTTATATGTTAATTTTAAAAATAATATATATATATAATTACTTTAATATATTTTTAAATAAAAAACTATTCTAAAAAGAATTTTATATTATACTATTAAACACGGTATTTAGGGTATTGAAGTAGTTTTATAGTTACGAGTTGAAAATATAAGTTTTAAAAAAACTATAAATTATAATTTTTTTAAAAATTCAAGTTTCTACCGTAGCTCGAGACAAAAGGAAAAAACATGTTTAAAGAAGGAAAATCAAACAACCTTTCAAATTCTAGTCAGTTTAGAAACATCTCCATCATCTCATGCATCAAAATGACAAACCAACCCTTCCTCTCAATTAATATCCAAGAATATTCTTCTGTTGAAAGAAACTTAAATACCTAACCTACCTCTTGAGGACTATAGTTGATTAATTTTTAAAGTAATTTAATTTAAAATGTGAAATTCTTGGGTAGATAAGGTGGTCATTAACGTGATTATTGTTCCTTGACCTTGCTTGCTGAATTAAAGAACGTGCCCCATAAACGGCAAGTTGCAAGTAGAGATAGACAAGGTAAAACTCAGATAATGACATAAATTGGAAAAACATTTGAAAAATAGAATATTTGAACATAATTACATTTTTCAGTATTAATTTTATATATAATTACTATTAAAAATAATGATCGAGCACATTCACATTTTCTAATATCAATTTTATACATAACTATAATTAAAAATAGTGGTTATATAGTGATATTTCCTCTTTTACGAAGTAATTAACATTATAGAAATAAACTCAAAATTTCTATAAAAATTTAAAGGCTAAAAAATAAAATTTAAGATCTAATAACTAAAGAGATAAGTTAATATGGTATGAAAAATAAATAAAAAATAATTTATTAAAAACATACTAGACATCCGTTTTGGACACACTTGGAATCATTGAAAAAATCTTAATATGCAAGAGATATGAATAATCATAGATAATTATATGATGATATCTTTCCTATAAGATAAGAGAATTTATTTTCTTATTTATTATTCTAATTTTTTAATTATTAATTAAAGAATATCAATTTAAAGAAATAAATTAAATATTAATTAAAAAAATAATTAAAAAAAAAAATAAAAAAAAAACAATTCTAACTAGTCTTGATAAATTACTAAATGAGATGATAATTAACTCAAAATTAATTCAAATAAATTTTTTGATAAATTATAACCATGTTGGGTAATTTTTTAAGATGTGGTTTATATCGATTGGTCGAGATATTATTAAATTATGTTAGAATTGCAAAAGACAAAGAAAGGAGGCAGCTGCAACCCCCATTTTCCACGAGGTAAGACCGTTAGCCCTGCTGATCGCCGCTGGGATCTCTGGTGTGTTAGGTAGGTCGTATAGGACAAAGAAAGTGCTGGGCCAAGAAACAGAAGTCTGTCTATAAAAATACAAATCAACGCTGGGATGACTGCACATTTGGATCTCTAGATTAGCATTATAACATATCGTACCTTAGTTGCTTTCAATTTCCTAGCAGACCCCGTTACTGCTCATCATCAGCTTGAGAGTTAAACATGGGAGTAGAAGTTGAAACTGTTTGTGTAACCGGTGCCTCCGGCTTCATCGGATCATGGCTCGTTATGAGACTCCTAGAGAAAGGTTATACGGTCCGAGCCACCGTCCGTGACCCTGGTTAGCCTCGTTCAACCATCTTATAAATAATTTCTTTTACAGCTTTGGTTTATGATATTTTCTCAACAATTGCTCGTTGATATATAGATAACACAAGGAAGGTGAATCATTTGCTGGAATTGCCCAAGGCTGATACCCACTTGACTTTATGGAAAGCTGATCTTTCTGTAGAAGGGAGTTTTGATGAAGCAGTTCAAGGGTGCACGGGTGTGTTCCATGTTGCCACTCCGATGGATTTTGAGTCCAAGGACCCTGAGGTATGATTTCTAACTTTGCAAGCTTGGGAAATGGTCATAGCTCTCTGCCAATGGCGATGGCAGCATTTCAATTTCTAGACTAATGATGGTTATTAAGGAAGGTCGTCAAGGATATATATATATGTATATATATATATTAGCGCTGAAAGTTCTTTGGTCGTCAAGGATATATATATATATATATATATTAGCGCTGAAAGTTCTTTCATATAATAATTAATCACAGGCAAATTCCTAGTGGCAGCAATGGCTCGATAACCGATAGCTTAAGCATGTTTTGACGATTGTTTTTTTCATCATTAAGCTAATTTCGTGGGAACATTACTATTGCTAGAAAAGAGTACTGGAATTAAACTGGAAATCATCCACCTATTGCTTTAATTAACATCAATATACAGAATCATCATGTTCTAAGATATTTTTCCTCTTTGGCAGAATGAGGTGATCAAGCCTACAATCAATGGGGTGCTGGACATCATGAAAGCATGTGCCAAAGCAAAAACTGTTAGAAGGGTAGTATTCACATCATCAGCAGGAACTGTGGATGTTGAAGAACACAAAAAAACAGTGTATGATGAAACCTGCTGGAGTGATTTGGAATTTGTTCAGACCGTAAAAATGACTGGATGGGTTAGTACTATCAAACTGTTTAATTTCCCCTTTCTTTCCTTTGCTGCATAAATTCATCTCTTAGATTCTAACAAGAAATTTTTAAAAAAATTTACCTTGGTGACCAGATGTACTTTGTGTCCAAGACTCTTGCTGAGCAAGCTGCATGGAAGTATGCTAAAGAGAATAACCTGGATTTTATCAGCGTCATACCACCTCTTGTTGTTGGCCCATTCATCATGCCTTCAATGCCACCAAGTCTTATAACCGCCCTTTCTCTGATCACTGGTATATCTGATATCCCCTTCCCATTTTTGTGCTAATTATTATTAATTTACTGTTCTTAAACGTGACACAGAGGGTAATATTTTTCTTGTGACGACAGGAAACGAAGCCCATTATGGAATTATAAAGCAGGGGAATTATGTGCACTTGGATGACCTCTGCAGAGCTCATATAGTTTTGTTCGAGAATCCAAAAGCTGAGGGCCGCTACATCTGTTCCTCGCATGAGGCCACCATTCATGATCTTGCCAAATTGCTCAGAGAAAAATACCCTGAATATAACGTTCCTGCTAAGTTAGCCTCTCACCTAACACAACCATAAATCTTTATAGTAACTTTTTTTCTATATCCGGGATAATTAATCAAAGCACTGTGGTGATCAGGTTCAAAGACATCGACGAGGATTTGGCGAGTGTTGTCTTCTCGTCCAAAAAGCTGATGGACTTGGGCTTTGAGTTCAAATACAGCTTGGAGGAAATGTTCGCAGGTGCCGTGGAAACATGCAGAGAAAAGGGACTAATTCCTCTATCCCATGAAAAACAAGCCGCCGAGGACAAGCTCGTAGGTGCTGTGGAAACATGCAGACCGATTCCCCTCTCCCATGAAAAACAAGCCGTTGAGGAAAGCAAAGAAAAAGGAGGGGTCCCTGCCGATTCTGAGGCCCCTTAGTTTATTAATTAGATGATTGTCAATGGCACAAGCTGTGCACTCTGCAATAATTTTGGTGTGTCCATGTGCTGCCTTTCAATTTGAGTTGCCTCAGAGGGCTTTTCTGTACCATGCTTGTAGTGCAAGGCTATTATTGCGTTGCCAGTTTTATGTACTTTTTTCCTCAAATAAGGTCAACTTCTCATGCACTATTCTTGCTTGCTGAAATTTATTATATAAAAAAAAATCATCAAATTTATTAAGCTACCTTCCATGGAAAATATAAATTTTAACATGCCTTAAAACGGTGTAGTTTCACTATTGAACCAGCATGAAGTGCCAAAGTACAGAGCCCATAGCTCAAAATAAAACTCCTAAGGTCCAGATAACAGTATCTAGGCCCAGTTAACTTGTTAAGATGGGGAAAAGAAACGACGCCGTGTCTGGGCAATCCAGGGGCATTTACTTAAGCGGGTCATATATATATATATATAAACCGACCCTCCCCTAAACCACACCACCCCCTCTCTAGTCTCCTACTGACTCACTGTAACAGACTCTCTTCGCAGAAAACCAAAAACAATGGCGGCGATTTCTTGTCACTGCGCAGTTCCATCGAAAAAAGGCTCTCTCTCCTCTTCATCTTCTGCTTTGTTGACCACTCCTCTCTCTCGATGCTCCCGCTTCTCAGCCGTGTCGGTGCCGTCTCGAGCTAGTAGTGGAAGAATCTCGTGCCAGATTTCCTCATCCTCTGCTACTTCTCCTCCTCCATCGTCCGTCAACGGTCCAGGTCCGTTTCAGTCTGTGATGTGATGTTCTTTCTTTATTGTCGTCCAAATGTCATTTCGTTTGCAGCTATTTGTTTAATCAGTTGTATGTTTAGTTGGAATTAGGTTTTAGGCATTGTTTGATAAGGAGAATACAGGAATTAGGGTTTGGATTTGGAAAGTATTGATAGATGAAGAAAATTTTTTAGGTTGTTGATAGATTAGGTATTTGGATTCGCACTGATTCTTGATATGTTCCAAGAAATGTTTGGATTAGATTGGAGGACCTTTTTTGAAGCCGCAAAGGTTTTTTTTAACCTAATTACTAGAACACTTCAATTTCTATCTTACTCGAATTCAAATACGACGTCCTGCAATTCGAAGTCTACAGCAAGATATTTTACAGCTTTTATGTCTTGTCATATTTTGTTCCATATTTTACAGCAAAAGCAGGGATGAAGGATTTTCTGCACATCAGTGATTTTGACAAAGCTACTATTATGAAGATCTTAGACCGGGCTGCAGAAGTCAAGGCAGTGATAAAATCTGGAGACAGGGCATTCCTTCCATTTAAAGGGAAGACAATGGCTATGATCTTTGCGAAACCGTCCATGAGGACACGAGTTTCATTTGAGACTGGATTTTTCCTACTTGGAGGCCATGCTATATATTTAGGGCCTGATGATATCCAGATGGGTAAACGAGAGGAAACTCGTGATGTTGCTCGTGTTTTGTCACGCTATAACGATATAATTATGGCACGTGTTTTTGCCCATCAGGTATGCTGGTGAGTTTCTTATGTTTATGGTAAATTCCTTCTGATAGTTAATCTATGGTTAATTCCTTTCATGTATGTGGGGTTGCATAAACTGGATTGTGCAGAATTCGGTAAAGGTTTGTGGCTTGAAAACAAGCAAGTGGTGAGGAATTTTGTTTTGTTTTTAAGTTAGTTTTTAAGATTTTTCCTTGCATGAGGATATTTGCAAATGCAGCTGCTTGTTCTTTTTCAGGACATTCTTGATCTGGCAAAACATGCAACAGTACCTGTTATTAATGGCCTGACTGACTATAACCATCCGTGCCAAATAATGGCTGATGCCCTCACCATAATTGAACATGTTTGCCGGTTGGAAGGAACTAAGGTTAGGTCATCGTGCTTTTAATGTAGTTTTATTTTGTACATGCATGACATCGTTCGGTTGCATATGATTATAACCTGACTGTCCACGGCTACAAATTCAGGTTGTATATGTTGGGGATGGGAATAACATTGTACACTCTTGGCTGCTGCTGGCAGCTGTGATTCCTTTCCACTTTGTCTGTGCATGCCCTAAAGGTTTTGAACCAGATGCAAAAACCGTACAGAAGGCACAACAGGCTGGAATCAGCAAGATCGAGATTACTAATGACCCACAGGAAGCTGTTAGAGGAGCTGATGTGGTGTACTCTGATGTGTGGGCCAGCATGGGGCAAAAGGAAGAGGCTGCACACCGTCGCCAAGTATTTCAGGGATTTCAGGTATATAGACCGCCTTTCCCAAACTATTGATTATAAATGTTTTAAGCTTCTCGTGCAGAAAATAAGTAAAATCCAATTAAGACATTGCTAATTTCATGTCCATACATTTTACTATGTTACTATGTTTCTTTCTATTCCTTGTTGAATCTGAGAAACACCTATGATATTGCCTGCCACCAAGTTTGCAAACCTTCTATGTGCTTGGAATCACTTCATTTTGAACTCTCCTAAAGATCTGTTTTGCAGTGATGCACAAGATTAGGCCTATAGTGAATTCTTGAATTTATTTTAGTGCGAATCTTTGTTCCTGATTTCCATTTTTCAATGCAATATATTGCAGGTGGACGAAAATCTGATGAAGTTGGCTGGCCCAAAAGCTTATTTCATGCATTGTTTACCAGCTGAGAGGGGTGTGGAGGTTACTGATGGTGTCATTGAAGCTCCAAACTCCATAGTCTTTCCACAAGCTGAGAATCGCATGCATGCACAGAATGCTATAATGTTACACGCGCTTGGTTTGTAATCTCGTATCAGCATGCCTAATCCAGTCAATTTCATTTCAGTTTGACTAGTTTTAGGATTTTGTGGGTAGAATCCGTAGCTCTGCCTATTTTGTCTCTTCCCTTTTGGTTGTAAAATTGTGTGAACTGAGAAGACGGTACTTCATCACTGTGGTTGGAACTTTTGGGCGTTACCAGTATGTTCTTTCAAAGGAACAGAGTTATCTGGCTGCCAGTTTGAGTTACCATCGTCAGCCTCAAATTTACATTCTTCGCAAATCTATATTGAACATCCTTTATTTCAGATCCGGGTAATACCCGAGCATATGCATGACGAAGCTATAAAGCTGCTGATGCATGGATGGTGATCTCGGATCAGCCATCCCCAAATTCCTAAGTACCCTAACCAGCTACGTTTTTCAATTTGAAGAGGCGTAGAATCTTATGCGGGTGGATCGGTGCGCATTTGTTTTTCGTTGATGTGAGACGCTGGGAACTTCATTATCATGGTTAAACTTTATAATCACGTCAGGCGTATTATTTTTCTTGGGAGGAGCTTATCCACTGAAGGTAGCTGCAATTTTGTTACCATTGTCAGTTTTCTAAGCTTTTCAGTCTCTGTATATTTCATCTATGCCTGAAATCCCCTTTCTGTCATGAAATCTAATATCAAACAATGGGCAGAGTAACTTCTACGCACCCCTTTTGACAGCTTTGAAATTGAATACATGGGCAAATGAATGCACTACAAGAATTTACCTACTGCAAGGATTTAGGTATTGCGGACCAGGGATACGAAGGTGGGTGTGTTTGCCTACAGTGAAGGATTGAGGATTACAAATTTGGCTGTGGATCATGTCTACAGTAAAAGGAAACCTTAGGGACGAGGGTTGACATTGTCTACCGTTCTTCTGCACTGAGTTTGTTCCAGGCATCCTGGGACCACAAAAAACAAAGAAAAGATTCACTTTAAAAACCCAGAACGGATAAAAGAATGAAAAGCATAGCAGTATGGCATTAAGGCTCTGTTTCAATCCTAAATGAAATATGTTGTCAAGTGCCGGTTTTAAAGTTGAAGACCTATCAAGACGTCTGCGATTCTTCATCATATCATGCTTTTAGTTTCTTATCCCCACTTTTCAGAGTAAAATGAATGCAGGACTACTAACTAGGTCATGACAGGCTACATATAATTTTGCTTTAAGGAGCAGAGGGAACAGTAGCCTACCTTTAGAAGATCAAAAACCTTCTCGCAGATGTATTTCTGTTGTATGCTTGCTCCTCGTTGCTGTAACTTGTCAGGATGAACAAATAGAGTGGCCTTTCGATAAGCTTTCTTCACAGCAGTACTTGAAACAAGCTCGGTTAAAGGAATTGACTGCCAGCCACTATCAGGGCCAAGTATCTGCAAGCAAGGGAAATCCAGTTAAAAAAAAAAAAAAAGCAGCTTCAAGGTGATAGCACTCAGAATTCAGTTAAAAAAAACAAGCAGCTTCAAGGTGATAGCACTCAGAATTAATCCCATTTGTGCACAACTGGATTTTTATTTTAAATATTATAAAAAATCAATCTATAATTTATGATGTATTAAGAGCTAGAAACAAAAACAAGCACAGGAAAAGAGACCGTAGATAAGTTAGCAGGTAAGATGATTTAGTCAATAAATTTAGAAAATCATAACACATAATGTATCGGGTATAAGCAGAAAGGTTTCTACACACATATTGCAGTGTTGAAAGAAGAGCACGCAAGTTTCTTTCCTTCCCACTAGACCATCTCTTGACATCAGCATCCAAAGTCTCTGCCAGTCTCTGCCATTGATATTCAGTATAAGACAGTGAGAAAAGTAATAAAAACTAAATATAACTGGAAATATTTTCTAATCTTATTTGTGCAGCTGATTACATTTCTCTCCGCCTGCTCTTTTTGAGCAAGAAGATCACGCATATTCTTCTCTGCAAGAGCTTTTGCCTGGAAGAGACCAAAAACAGAAGCATGCTTGTTAGAAGTAGGAAAAATTAATCTCTATATCTGAATCAGGTGCAGGAGCATACCGCACGCTCTGCTGTTCTTTGATGCCTTTCCAACGTGGCTTTACTCCTTTGAGCTGATTCACCATTACCTCCATTAGCACTTTCTGTTGAGTGGGGAAATCACAAAGCAAAACACAAATTGCTTAGGAGCATCATAGAAGCTGATGAGTCTAATATCCTCATGAAATGATAATGCCTTCTACATATGTATGAGGGGTACTTCAAAACGTTACATACCACCATGATTTGAAGAACCTGTATATCTTGAACTGCTAGAAGGACCTGGGTCCTTGTATTGTTTATCCTGCTAGAAATTCCACAACTGTTAATTTTCCATGCAGAATGCTTTTATGGATAACAAAAGGAGCTAGGAAAATATAAGAAAAGACACTTGCTCTGGTATTCATCCCGTTAGCTTTTGAAATGCTTGAAAGTCTCTCAGCTGTAGACTTTTCAGCCTGATTTCTTGCCTCAAAAGCAGCCTTCTCAGACAATGCTTTTTCTAGGGCACGCTGCCTGGCCTCTGCAGTTGCTCTCTCTACTGCAGCACGTTCAGCTTTTAGTTTGGCTTCAGAAGAAGCCTTCTCAGCTGCTGACTTGTTATTAGCTTCTGAAGGAGTCTTCTCTAGCCTTTCTCGGACCTCAGCCTTTGACCTTTGATGAGCTTTTGCAGCTGCTCTCTCAATAGCAGCCCTTTCGCGTGCTTCTGCAAAAGCCCTTTCGCGTGCTTCTCTTATTGCCCTTTCAACCGCTATTCTCTCCTTTTCTCTTTCTACTTCCCCCTCTTTCACTTTTTCGTTTTTCTTAAAGTGTTCCTGTTCCACCTCCACTTCCTTTTTCAAATCATCTTCACATTCTTTCTCTTCCATTGCCAGGTTTTTGCAACAATTCTCCTCTTTCTTGCTGGTGCTTTGGCTTAATTCCTCTTCCATGGATTTCTCTGTGATCTCCCCTTGCCCTTTAAATATACAAGGTTGCTGACTTGCTTTGGTATTGATACCATTATCTACGCATCTATCATCATGAGAAGATTCAAAAGAATTCTCGTGATTTGCTATAACTTCAGACTCCTTGATATCCTCGTTATTTTCTCCAAATTCACAAGCAGCTTCTTCAATACAACACTCTGGATCACAAATTGATTCTATCTCATCACTGGACCATCTTTCATTATCAGAGGACATCGAACTCTTCTCACTTTCTTCATTACTAGCGTGAACTTCAGGTTCACAAATATCATCACCACCATTATCATCCAATTCAATAGTTACATCTTCAATGCCTTTTTCTTGATTAGGCATGCTCTTGTAATCTGTTACATGATGATTTTGCTTGTTTTCAAAGTTAATGTCATTTTCACCAAAATATACCCCATTTTCGCCAATAAGAAGAGCCTCAGTTACATCTGGAGTTTGCTTCTTGATCCTATCAAGTCCAATGAATCCTTGAGCCAAGCAAGGAATTCCACAATCATGTTCCTCCGGACTGTTTGCGTCTTCGACTGCCTTTGACTCCTTTTCAGTCCCTTGTAACAGAGGAGAAAATTCAGTTACCTCCATTAGCCTTCCATTCTCCTTGGCTGTAAGAACTTGTGTCTTTAAATCCCCAACAGCAAAGTTTGTAGTTCGTCCCCAGGCATTGTCACTCTCACCTAGGTTCTCACTTTTTTCCTGCTCATTTGCATCCTTCGCAGTTTCAAGATTGCCCCCCTCGTATCTTAAGGACTGTTCAGTCACTTCCATGGCCTCTTTATCTTCTCCTCCCTGATGACTCTCTGATCTTATCCTCTCACTTTCTATCTCTTCACACATCTTCTCTCCTCTCTTCTCAATTTCATTCATCTGATCACTTCTTTTGAGTATCTCTTCATCCTCCTTGAGTTCTTCCAGCTTCGCACTCCCTTCTATCCCACCATCTTCACCTGATATTTCTCCCCTGTGCAAATCATTTTGTTTCTCCTCATTTTCTTCTAGGTTCCAACCACCTTGTTTCATTCCACATTCTATCCTGTCCCAGTCTTCTTCCAGTCCCTCCACATTTGCTTCTTTCTCATATATATCATCGAGGCTTCCCTCATACTCATCTTCGGTAATAGGAGCTTCATCTGATCTATTCTCCATTTCCTTATTATCTAGTGCCTCCCTTTGTTTCTTCTCAGTTTCCACGGAGTCCTGAGCATCTTTTAGTTCCTTCATTTCTTCATTCTCCTCCAACTCCTGGATTGGAAATTCTGCTTTTTTGTGAGGGTGATGAAGTTTTTCCGGCTTAGTTTCACAGTCTTCCCAATCATCAGACACTATAGATGTTTGTTCAGCTTCTTCATGATTGTTAGAAATTCTCATTTTCTCCACGTTTTCTTCCTGGTTATGAAGCCCTCGAGCTGGCTTAACGAAGTTTGCATATAAATTCCACTGAAATGCTCCTACAACTGAATTTAGTTCTCTCTCGACCTTGTGCTCCTTAAAAGCTTCCTCGCCGCGCTCTGGCATTTTGATTTTTTCTTCTGCAGTCATCTTCTCTCTCCATTTATTTTCATGTTCATATGACACCATTTTCTCTGCATTGCCTGCCTCATATTCTGATGGCATCTCCCTGTGCTCCTCATAGTCCGCAGCTTCAAAAAACTCTTCTGAACTTAGTTCTCTCTCGACCTTGTGCTCAAAAGCTTCCTCGCCGCGCCCTGGCATTTTGATTTTTTCTTCTGCAGTCATCTTCTCTCTCCATTTATTTTCATGTTCATATGACACCATTTTCTCTGCATTGCCTGCCTCATATTCTGATGGCATCTCCCTGTGCTCCTCATAGTCCGCAGCTTCAAAAAATTCTTCTGAACTTAGTTCTCTCTCGACCTTGTGCTCCTTAAAAGCTTCCTCGCTGCGCCCTGGCATTTTGATTTTTTCTTCTGCAGTCATCTTCTCTCTCCATTTATTTTCATGATCATATGACACCATTTTCTCTGCATTGCCTGCCTCCTCATATTCTGATGGCATCTCCCTGTGCTCCTCATAGTCTGCAGCTTCAAAAAACTCTTCTGTTGACTCCCAGTCTTCTGCTTCTTCCAGTCTACTTTCCATTCGAGTTGATTTGGATTCCATGCTGTGTGTTTTTCTAACAACATTATTAGCAAAAGAAGATTTCTTCTCATCTTCAAAACTCTGGGGTAGTTGGCTTGCTTTTGTCACGTTATGCTCTGATAAGCCAGTAAATACTTGCTTTGGAGTATCCTCTTTTTCATGCATTTCCTGATCCCCCAGCTCAATGGATCTTTTTTTTGATCTTTCTGCAGTTTTAACCCCACTTTTCTGAGCTTTCCAGCCGTTATTAAAGCTTGTCTTTGCATGATTTTGAAGCCCTTCTTTCTTTCTCTCCATCAATTCTTTTGCAATTTTAATTTTCATTTGAGCCTCCTCTATTGCCTTTCTAAGTGCAGCTACTGAGGCAGCAGCATCTGAATTTGCATCTATTTCCTCATCAGATAAAGCTGGTGAATAATCACCCAATGCATCTCTAGAAGCATCATTTCTAGAAACACCAAACTTTGAATCCATTGATGTATTTTCACCACCATTATTATAACTGGAGTTAGATGGTAAGCTTGAAGATGGATGTCTACCTAGGCCAATTTCAAATGCATCAAATGGCATATCATTTGACATGGATCTAGGTCGACTTGATTTCTTCTGAAATTCAGCAAGACTTCTAAAACTGTATGTGTCAATGCTGGGTTGTGGACCTGACACAGCTTTCCTGTGAGCTGCATCTTCCTTCACACTCTTGCTGCCATCAACATTGAGACAAGCATCATCTAATGCTGATCGTGCTGGCTTGCCACCTTCAGCCATCTTTGAGGGAGTGACTTCATCAACTAAAAAAGTATAACCAGGAACTGCATGGAGTTGAGCAACATGTGTCATTCCATTTGCCCCATTTTTGTTTCCTGGGTTGCTTTTATTATAAGACACATTAAACTGTTTCACGCCACCAAACCTCTGGAAAGATGGTTCAGGTGATGAACCTTTTTTATCTTTTGAAACATTAGAATGTTTTGACACTGCATTCCGCGACCTTGCTTCAGCTGGAGACCTACACAATTTTGGGCCCAAGATTATATATATATAAAAAAAAATTCATTCAACTGTCAAGATATATATATATATATATATATATATATATATATATATTTTCATTTCCCATCTCTACAAGTTGAATACACCATCAACAAATCCATTCAACTGTCAAGATAACTAAACAATCAACGAAATTCATTAACAATTTGAGGAAGCCTTTTAGTAGGGCACCAGCTATTCCTTTGGTTAGCTTAAGGACTATCAGCTAAGAAAAAAAAGGTGTTTGGATTTGATAAGGGAAAAGTTTTCCCCCTTCCTTGGAAAGAAAAAGAACTCCCCTGTTACAAGCTCTTTCCAATTTTAAACCAAGCAAGCACATTATGTGATCGCTTCTTTCCAAATTTCTATGTTTGCTTTACTAAAACTAAACCAAGCACAGCTTCAAGTCCAAACCACAAAATCCTTAAATTCTACCTCATTTTCATGATTATAGATTCAAATTTTCACTTATAGAACTTCAAAACACACCCTTCCCTTCCCTCAAAGGAAAAAATCCAAATTTTGAAACTAAAGGGAAAGTTTAAAGTCCATACATACCGAGTTCCATTGATAGAACTCTTGACTTTCTTTGGTTTAGCAAGGAATTCTTCAAGAGGCAAGCCAAAATCAGCATCTCCAAAACCACCAAAAATCTTGGCGTAATCAATCCTTTGTGAACCAACAGAAGAAACATCACCATTCTCATTCAGCTCGGGAACATCAAGAATCGGAATCGAAGAACCAGTAGCACCAAACCCACCGAAGATCTCTCCATAATCCTCCACGCGACTCCCAGGCTTCACTGCACCACCACCGCCACCGCCAAAAACTCCGTCGTACACATGCTTTCCACCATGTCCACGCCCGTTACTCAGCATCTTTGAAAACGGAGCAGCAGCAGAAACAGAAGACTTGTTGGTATTCCACTCGAAGGGAGAAAGAGACAGGACAGTTTTTAGTAGGGTTTTGCTTGAGTTTTTGGTTTTGCTACTTGTTTCTTGTTTTGTTTGGTCTTGTCTGTGCGCTTGGTTTGGTCTTTCTCTGCAGAAAAAATTTTGCAGAGTCAGACGAGAGAGAAGAAGCAGAGAAGGACAGGTATTCTTTAAAAAAAAGAGAGGAAAGGACGATATAAATACATACGATAAATTCGGTGAATATAGTTCTGACTCCGCGATATTTTGTTTTTACAAGCTGGTCGCTTCTCGAGCTAATCAAGTTCGTTTTATTTTTTTTACTAATAATCAAAGATAAGCTACGTATATTGGTATTATAAAATCAATAAATAATTTATTTCTCACGACTAAATTTTAGGTATAAATCACCAACTTTGAGTGGGTAAAATAAATACAAGTGATTAGAATAGAGAATAAGGAAGCATGTATTATTTTATTACCTTTTATCAGGCTTACTTCGGGAAGCTTTGCCATTTACATGAATATTTAAGTTTTTTTTAATTTTTAATTTTTAATTTTTTTAATTTTTAATTTTTTAAAGATTTTATCATTAAATTTTATTTAACAATTGTTTAAATCATTTTTAAACTAACTAAGTTCATTGAATCATATTAAAAAAAATTCTCGTATTATTTAATTTTAAATTTAAGTTGTACAATAAATTAAGTTTTTTAATTTCTCTATTTTATTTATCCATTTCATTCTTAAATTTGTTTTGTTGTTCAATAAGTTATTTTTTGACTAATTAAATTATTTAGGTTGTATTATAACAATTTTCCTATGATTTTGTTTTTTTTTTATCAATTTTATTTTCGCAATTTTCATATGATATTTTTTCTTTATCTATAAACTAATTAAGTTAACTTAAATTTAATAATAATATTAAATAATTATTTATAATTAAGATATTTTTTATTGCATTAAAAATATTTTACTTGAGTTGCTGCTTGGTGTGAGTTTATAAACTAAGATGGAAGAAAGGTGATTTCCAAAACAAATTCCTTTCATCATCCAATCATATTTAAATGCATCAAGAAATAGTTTTATGGTTGTTTGTTATCAATAAAAACTGTATAAAAACTATTTTTTAATGAATATATAATTCCCATACAACAATAATTTTATAAATCGTATACAAATTATGAAAAAAATTATGTTTTAAAATAGAGTTCGGTCTTCTAAGATAAAAAAGAAGCAGGAAAATATTTTATGAGTATATTAATAGATAGACGAACTACTTGAAATTGGATAAAGAAATTAAATTGCTGGCTAGACTGCTAATAATATTTATATATTTTTTATTTTACATATTAGAGTCATCATTAAGAAAAAAACTAATTTTATTTCTCCTTATTGAATTAATATAGAAAAAAAAAAGAGGGAAATTTAACCTGATCTGTATGACATCCTTTACTACCGATACACACGCGCGCGCGCGCGCGCGCGCACTTACTTTCATGCTACTCCCGAGAAAACAATTACTTACGTGTTGTCACTCAGTGGAAAGTATTTTTCATGTGATGAGCTGGCCCAATCAATGATACCGACATAGTAACGTCTAGGGGCAGATCAGGAACTCTGCGTGACACAGCAAGGGTATGTTAGGAAGTAAAAGTTTCTGTGTCCGCTTATATTTTACAGCTGTGTCTCGAGTGGTGATGTGGCGCGCTGTTTTCCTCGGATACTGGCAAACACGGGGCAATTACATATAAGAACTCTATTTCTGTGCGGCAATTTTTTCTTCTGATAATTTTCCTTTTCTGTTTTTGGCGAACAAACCATTCATCATCCAGCTGCAGATGTGATGGAATCATGAAACCAACCAGTTTGGTGATGAGGTTGATTTTTATATCGGTTGTGTTTCGAATCATAATATAAGGTGGATTTTAAATTATTTTTTATTTTAAAATATATTAAAATAATACTTTTAAATTTTTGATACTAAACCGTCAAAACAATAAAAAAAATATTAAAACATTAATTTAAAACCTTTTAAGATAAAAATAAATTAAAAAAAAAACACATTCCGACCACTCTCTCACACAATATCACAGCATCACAGACAATCAAGAACAAAACATGGTTAAGAAGTTGTTTTTCGAGTGAGGTTAAGCATAAAAGAAATTAAATTAGAATTTATCCAATCAGCTAGAAAAAAATTTAAAAAATCAACATATATCTTGATTAATTTTATTTAAATTCAGGTCAATTAAAAAAATTTCAAAACCACATTAATTTTATTTAAAAATTAAAATAATATTATTCTATTGAATGAGTAGCCCAAGTCATTCTATAACCTGGCTCTGGCTGGATTTTTGTTAACATGCCTCGGAAGGCTAGAAGCAAACATCAAAATTCTTTTTCTTTCAGTTCAGGCGTCTGTGATGCTTATTTTTTCAATTTATGACCAACCACTAAAGCTAAGCGCTAACCCTTTTGATCGGGGACAAGATGGGCTGCCTAGAGTTTAGCAAATCAAGTTTGTTGGCAAATTTGACTATTAAATAACAAGGTTAATCAATTAAATAAATGCCATTCTTTAAATATTATTCATGCACGTCGATATTGTTATTACTCATGTCCGTCCCGTGTTCCATTTATAACAACAATGGCAGTGTCTGCTAGCAATTATACCACTACATGTCTCAACGTTCGATGAATTCAAAACTCGGGACCTCCCCAGTCCCACCACACGGGACAGCAACTGGGTTGGAGGGAGCTCGAGACCAAAATTACTCGGCACCCCGCCATACCAGAATATAAATCACAGCTACAGATAGTAAAAAAAAAATTACGGTTTAAAATAAATTGATGAGGCACCGAGTTGACCCGTCAAGTTTTTTCAAGTTTTATAAGCATGGCATAAATAGATAGGTGACTTTTCCTGGGCCATATACTCTGTGGTCCAATTAATTTCGAGATCAAAGAACTGGCTAGTTATTCATCAAATCTTTGTGTCTAAAACTCGAGGGACATCAACTTATAATGATCGACAGCTTTCGCATGGCTGGCTCCTAGCGGGTCTCGAAATAAATCCAAGTACCCAGCAATCATTATGTGAAAAGCGTGCAAATAATTCTACTGTTATTTTCACGTACAGCATCGTGCATCTCCAGTGTTTTTCTAAAATTATTTTATTTTAATTTTTTAATATGTGGAAAATAATTTTTTTAAAATATTATTTATAAATATTAAAAAATAATTTAAAAAATAACAGAACTGTTGCTTTCTTGATATGATCAAGACATCGACAAGATCTTTGATCGTTTAACTTAAAGCCTCCAATTATGAATAGCTTTACTCTGTTATCTACATCTCATTTTTCAACAATTAATTATTGGAAGGCAATTAATCATTTGGGGACATGAACTTACAAGTTACAATTATGGCCCACAAAATGATGGCATCTTTATTTTTATTTTATTTTTTGGAAAATCAACATTATAAAAAGGGCACCAGGAAATAAAGACCAGAATTCTTTTGTTTTTTTAATGGGTGTTTCCCATGCTACTGCGATATGCAGGGATTTTTTTTATTTTTTTTGCCTTTTGCCTTTTTATTCCCACCATTGGATGCATGGTGGGCTTTTCTCTTTACAAGCCCAAGTGAGATGCAAGGTGTTATCTTTACAAGCCCAAGTGAGATGCAAGGTAATAATTTATTCCCATCACTGTAAAATGAAAAAAATAAAAAACTACCATCTTTGTTTTTTATATTTATTTATTATAATTTTAAAAATTATAGTTTATATTTTAAATTTTATTTTACTGAAAAATAATAATTTACATTCTAAATTATTTTATAATTTATTTTATTTTATATTTACTAAACTATAATTTAGAAATTATAAAATGATTTAGAATGTAAATTATTATTTTTCAGTAAAATAAAATTTAAAATATAAACTATAATTTTTAAAAATAAAATGAACAAATATAATAGAATGATTAAGATAAATTTTTTCAATAAAAAATGTAACACTGACTTCTATGTCATTAAGTACTTCGTCACATTAAAATAATTTTTGTTTGGAAATATATTAAAATAATATTTTTTATTAAATTTTAAATTTTATTTTTAACATAATACATCAGAAAAATAATTTAAATAAAAAAATATTTATTTATAAAAAAACTGTCAAGAGACCAAGACAAGAAAGCTATTCAACTTGGTCTGACAAGCTCTTCAACTTGGTCTGACAACCACAGCATAGAAAATAGAAAGTCTGTTGAATCACTCGTGAGCAGTACCGATTAGTCAAACCTTTTACATGTTGTGAGCATTGTAGCTTGAACAGAAATCCCTAGTCTCTACAATGGATAGGTTTTGATGCCTGTTCTCTCCGCAGAGAAAGGCCCATCATCTCTTCCAGCTCTGTTTTTTACTCGCTTATCTAACTTTAGACTAGATTCCGAATCAATGAGTTACTTGGTTGATCTATCCATGTAGCCACGTCGGGTTTCACGAGTATATATGGCGACAAAAATACAAAAGGTTGGTTCGATGATTTAGAAGAATGGCATGATTTGCTTTCTTCTTTACGAGTGAAAGCTCGGAATATCAATGATATTATAAAGAAAAAGGAATGCTATAATATTGTGATGTAGTAATATCAATGATATTATAAAGAAAAAGGAGTGCTATAATATTGTGATGTAGTTATTTTTTTAGATTAACATGGGTGTCTGGATCAGTTTGTGCACACCATGACTAATCTTATGGGTTTTGAAGTTAACGATCATGTAAATCTTCAGTAATTATCATATGAACAATTAAGGACTCGAATCTGAGATCACAGAGAAAGCAAACCTTATAATTCTAAGTTCTTATCACTTACCATCTAAATAATTATTGTGATGTAGTTCTTGATCTGCCGACTGATGAATCTTATAAAGTAGATTTAGGTCAAGGAGGACCTACTTTTTGGGTAAATCTGAGGGGCATATTAAGCAATAATAGCACGAAAGAAATCAAGATCAAAAGCATGAACTGTAACAAAAAAAAACAAAGATCAAAGGCATGAAAAGAAGGCTACTTGTACATCTGCTTTTTGGTTTCCCTCCTTTTCCTTCCTATCGATGACTCATCGCTGCTTTAACTCGAGTGACTACCAACTCATTCCTTTCAGCCTCTGGTTTCTGATAGAGAGTTCTTAAAAGCTCACCTTTTGAGTGGGTACGAACACTGGAGGTTTTCTCAGGGAATCTGTGACCTGAAAGCTCTTGGGTGCTTAAGTTTCTTGGCTGTTCTTTAATAATCTGACTTGGAGGACTGACTACTGAGGGCTCAAACATTTGACAATCCCTAACCTCTAGGGTTGGAAATATGGAGCAGTCAACTTTTTCAATTGCACCAGGGCACTGTTTTTTTTTTTTCAAATTATATTATTGCATTTTAAAAGTATTTTAAAAAATATTAACTAAATATTTTTGTGTGTTTTTTAATGGTTTTAATCTTTTAATATCGAGAATAAAAAATTATTTTAAAAAATATTCTTGAAAAGCTAAAGTGAACTAAAATGCTAAAACATGTAGAAACAAATTAAATTAGTTATAATGACTCCTTTTCTTTTAGTTTAGAAATTATTTTTGTTATAAGAATTTTTTTTCATTACAATGACCTTTATATTTGTTAAAAATTAAATAAAATGTAAGCATTCTAAAAAATAAATAAACAGACATATATCATATTAATTTTTATTAAATATTTTCTGAAATACTTGTATTTTAGAAAAACTTTTCAATCAATTTTTTTTCACTGAATGCTGAGAAAAAAAAATTATAGAAATATTTCAATAAAAATCTCAACATTTTAATAAGATCAAACTTAAATATAAAATTACAGGTGCTATATATTTTTGTTTCTATATACCAACTACAACAAACTTAAATATAAAATTACAGGTGCTACATATTTTTGTCTACGAGTTTAAATACTATTTTTCAATAATTACTTATTTTCAATGTATATTCATTCACGCGTTAATAAACCCCGTGCTACCCGAAAAAACCATCATCCATGTATAATTGGGTAAGAAAACAAAACAAAAAACAGGGAGAGAGAAGAAAAAAAAAGATGTGGGCAAAAAAAAATAATCTTCATTGTTTTATTTTTCTTATTTAATCAATTTAAAACCAATGATTAAATTTAAAATATGGTCTGTTATATTTCAAAAACAAATGAGAAAAACCAAATCTAGATATTTTATATAGCTCAAAAGGCACTTGAACTACGTATAAACTCTATCGTCTTTATATATATATATATGTGTAGAGAGAGAGAGGCCACCCTATCGGCCCATGTTATAAAGAGCCCAATAATTCTGGGCTATTGGACTTGTACTGGGCTACAAATGCCAGATTCCCACTTAACTCTTATCAGGCTCGACACTTTGAGCCCATTAAAACCCAGCAAGAACAGTGCCTCGACTCATCGACTGAACTCTCTCTCAAGTTTCTGGCTCCTAACTTGTCCAAAAAGAAAACACCCTTCTAAACACTCCAGCAAGACCAGACATCATCGCATCAAATCGAAGAGAAGAGAGTGAAAACATAAAACAACAACAATGTTTAGGAATCAATACGACACCGACGTTACCACATGGAGTCCAGCCGGTCGATTATTTCAGGTAGAGTACGCGATGGAGGCAGTGAAGCAAGGTTCGGCGGCGATTGGACTCCGATCTAAGTCTCACGTGGTTCTCGCATGCGTTAACAAAGCTAACTCCGAACTCTCCTCTCACCAGAAGAAGATTTTTAAAGTCGATGACCATATCGGTGTCGCCATCGCTGGACTCACCGCCGACGGCCGTGTTCTGTCTCGGTATATGCGAACTGAATGTATTAATTACAGTTTCAATTACGAGTCTCCACTTCCTGTTGGTCGCCTTGTTGTTCAGCTCGCTGATAAGGCTCAGGTTTGTTTACTTAAACTCAGAAGCCCTAACTTTTTTGTAGGTTTTGTTTGATTTGTTAGATCGTGGGGTTTAGGGATTTGGTTGTGTGTTTAATTTGGCTGAGTGATTGTTGATTTTAGACCTGAAGTTGGGAAAAAAAAATGGGGTTTTGTGAATTCTAAATTCTGGTATATTGTAACTAAACAGAAAGATATTTTCCAGTGCATTTAAGGTGGTAGAGATTGCGAAAGGGAAGAAAGGGCAATGGTTATTAATATCTGTGCAAGCTACTTTCTTTAGCACCACTGAAAGCTTAATGTGCCTCTGTGTTGCTAAATAATTGGTTGGCAATTGGCGTTTTCTCTGAAATGAGCTCTCATTGATCGCTGTTTTGTAGCTTTTTAAAGAACGTCAGCTTATCCATGACAAATTGAGTTGTATTCTTTGAGAAGTTCCCAGTCTGGGGCTTAAGAGTGACATATATTGCTAGATTTCAACATGAGTTCAAGTTTAGTCGCTTTTTTTTTTTTTTTCTTTCTTGAGGCTTTTATCTTCGCCTTAATGAATGTTAATAGGGACTCTCTGGTTTGTGATTTTTGGGTATTGTTTGTAATCACATACTCTAATCACAATAGTCTCAAGTATTTTAAAATCATATGCTTTTTGAGTATTAAAGTCCTCCAGTGTTGACCCATTTTGTAATAGTGGATATGATTACAATCTACCAGCAACTGAAGCTGGCATCTCATTATGAGAGTTTTACAAAATCAAAGAGATGCTATTCTTAAGTTAAACCTTAATGATTTTTATTGTTGAAGTATCAACAAATTTAAAGCTCATCCCCAATATGCATTATGTATGAGTAGCCTTAGCAACTTGTTCCTACTGAAGGGTTACATAACTAAGCTTTGATGACTTTGATTTTCCTTTAGCTATGGTAAGCTGATGTTTCATAAGTTAATGTACAACTTAAGGGACACCTTCTCCATCATTCTCCACATGTCAACGCACACAACACAAATTTATTCCTTGGAATTTGGATTGAGTATCAACTTGTGAACACCCCCCCCAAAAAAAAAAAAAATTGGAGATTTTCTTTGCTCACCAAGCGAAATGAGCTTGGAGAAGTCAATACTTGTGAAACCATCCTTGTAGAAGGTCATCTTCAATAAACACATACATATCAGTATCATATTTATAAAAAAAATGATGGAACCATAGCAGGTAGTGTTTTACTTGATTTGACATTGTTTTGGAGTTAAATTTAATTTTAGTTCTATATCTGCCACATGAGATCAACAGTTGAATCTTTACTTATGTAAGGAATGGATGATTGTTTGATCTTTCACTGAATGCATCATGGTCAAATCAAGTGTATTGTAGCTTCACTATGCAATCTAAGTATAATCTGGGTTGCTATGTTCTCTTTCCAGTGTTTGATCATAAAGTAGTGTATCAATATTTCCATGCTATTCTACTAGTGCTCTACTCATCTGTTGTTGTTATACATGTCTGAGTGGCAGGTCTGTACCCAACGTTCTTGGAAACGACCTTATGGTGTTGGTCTGCTGGTAGGTGGCACTGATGAATCTGGAGCTCACCTCTATTACAATTGTCCCAGTGGGAACTACTTTGAATACCAGGCCTTTGCAATAGGATCCCGTTCACAAGCTGCAAAGACATACCTAGAACGCAGATTTGAGAATTTTTCAGACTCTTCAAGGGATGATTTGATCAAGGATGCTCTCATTGCTGTCAGAGAAACCTTACAAGGAGAAACACTCAAGAGTTCTATCTGCACTGTTGCTGTGTTAGGAGTTGATGAGGCATTCCATATACTGGATCAGGAAACCGTCCAAAAGTTGATTGATGCATTTGAGATTGTGGGTGAGACAGAGGCTGCTGCTGCCGAACCAGATGCTGCTGCTGAACCGGATGCTGCCGCTGAGGGGGGCACTACTGGTGGTGAGGGTGCTGCTGCTGCTGCTGCTGATCAGGATGCGGCTCCAATGGAAATATGATGCAAGAAACAAGCTGCTTCTCTGCCCTAGTCTTTAGATGATGTTTCTAGCTTGTGCCTTCCGAATTTATTCAAAAATGAAGGCCCCATGGAAAACATATTTTTGTTGGATTCTCTTTTCTATGGAATTTACTTTGCTTCACTTGTGCAAACATATTTTATGCTAGCCTTTGGCGAGCGTGTCCTTGATTTATGATCTCAAACTCAGTGTCCCTTTTTTTCCCGTGCCTGTTATGAAATTTGTTTCCATATATTAATGTTATCTGGTTTCGTTTCTTTTGTTAAGTTATTTAAAAAAAAAAATCTGAAAAAAATAAATTTTTAAAAAATAAATTATTTTTTGATGTTTGGTAATATTATAAAAAATAAATTGAAAAATATTTTCTAGTATTTAGTTATGTTATGGTAAATAAAGTATTTAGTTATGTTATGGTAAATAAAGTATTTAGTTATGTTATGGTAAATAAATTGAAAATAATTTATTAATATTTTATTTTTTAAATCCAAATTTTTCAGGAAAATATTTTCCTAAAAACCAAGTTAAATTTTTCTTTAATTGAAAAGTGTTTTTCATTGACAAATTTTTCTAATAGCAAATAAACACAAGAAAGTTTGGAAAATAATTTCTTAAAAATCACTTTTTAAAAAATAAACACAATAAAAAAGAAATATATTTTCCTGAAAATCAAGCTAAATTTTTTACTAAAAAGTATTTTTTATTAATTAGAAAGTTTTTTTTATTGATTAATATTTTTAATAATAAATAAATATAAAAAAATTTTAAAAATAATTTTCTGAAAACCGGCGAGAATTCACTTTAAAGTGACTATGTAATTCACTTTCCAAAAAGAAACAACTTTCTTGCAAACAAACGGGCTCAGTGAGAATTCACTTTGAAGTGACTATTTCCCACACAACCCGCTTCATAATATTTTATTTTCAAATTGAATCAATTTGAAAAAAGCTACCCAATCACGTTGAATAGAGCAGGCCATTGATGGATCCTCTTTAAGTTGATGCAAGGGGGCTGGTGGCTCGTCACGAATAATTTTGGGAAGACTGGGATTATTACAGGCCTCTCTCTGGCCCAGTTTATGTGGATAATTTTTGGGCTTTGTCCCTTTTGTAACTTAAAAATCTGTACCTTTCGTTTCCACTCTGATTCTGAAAGGTGACTCCTTGAAACCTGAAAGCATTTTCAGAGCTGCTTTTGGTAACCAGAAAGGGCCCTTTCTGTTCTTTCATCTGCCTCCTCTCTACTTTTTTCCTTTTGCGATTCTCAACTTACTCCACAGCATTAGGTCGGATTAATATTTTGCTTGATCAAAAACAAATATTGATCCTTCAGACTTCAAGGCTTTGCTGTCTTTCTATAATCAAATGCCCCCTCCAATTTCACAACCTCAAAACAGACAGAGAGAGGCTGTGCCGTTATGCATAATTGCCTAGGCAAGCTAAGCTTCATGGATTGCTCAAAAATACCCGTTATACAGCGACATTATGATCTCATTACATATTCTATTGCAACTGGGTTTTTTGGCGTGAAGTGATAAGAAAGTGCAATTACTCAGCTCAAAGCCGAGTCCTTGTCATTGTCCATGCTGTCTTTGTTAAATACATGCAGCAGAAATAAAGAGGATAAGAAAGCTCAGTTAGACCCAGGTTTCTCAGAACGAACTCTATTGAATCTAGAGACAACAACGCTTATGTTGGTGTGCTGTCCGTGGAGAAATGGTTTGTCTTGGGTTCATAAAATTAGCCCAAAGTGCAACAGCAGCCGCCTGTCCCTTTAGAGGGTGAAAAATTACAGTGCTTGACAAGAGAGTGGGAGGAATCAATCCTATAATAGGTGTGACATCAATTGCGGTTATCAGGAAGAGGAAGGCCCTTGATCTGCATCTGCTTATACATCCACTGCCAATTCTCTGGGGTTACCTCACCCCCGAGTGCACGGATGACAGAGCCACCACTACAGGCACCGGCTTTGCAGCATGCCTCCAAAGACAGTCCTTTGATCAGTCCATATAAAAACCCACCTGCAAAGAGATCTCCTGCTCCAGTGGCATCAGTAGCCTTTGCTTCCCCGATAGCTGGAACTCGGACAATCTGACATGTTGAGAAATCTTAATACAATGCCGGTAGTAAAAGACTTGAAAGGAAAAATGCAAATAACATGGTGCGGTGTAGAAAGGGTGGAGATGGAAGCTGAGAGCAGCATCCAGAACATTTTTAGCTAATGCTCCCCTTGATACAGCAGCAAGTCTAATATTTTTAAGGTCCATTGAGGCAGAGCCTAACAATTTAAGATAAGGTCACAGCTGCAAATTTTTTGAGCGATTGGGTAAACTTCTTCCCAGAGCTAACCTTTTGGTGAGCAGAAAAGGCCTCAGGTCAACGAGGCAATACTAACCTCTTTTCCATGCCTTGCAATGCAACCATTAGCACCTAAAGTCACAACAGCCCACTTGCAATGTTTGGCCAAGAATTCCACAGCAGCTTCAGGGCCAGAAGTTTGCTCACCCCTACAGCCATTTTACGAGAATCAGCAACCAAAGAAAGGTTTAGGACAGATTCCAGAATGCAAATGCAAAACTCTACAACTAAGTAACTTCAGCATATCAAGCGAAGAACATAACCAACTGATGGTTACCTCAACAACTCCATTGCTTCATCCTCGTTAGCAAAGCAGAGGTCTATGTCCCCAGACTCCAGTAACTGTTGAAGAGATGATCTAAAGTTTCGAACCATCTGGCCAGAAGCACACAAGTTAATAGGCCCACACCATAAATTACATCGTAATTCACTGAAATTCATATCAACTACGAAACAACACTTGTTGCAAGGAAATAAAAGCTGTTTTAATACACATTGTTAATGACAACTTCATTGATTATTTTGGATAATATAATTATTTTTAAACCAAAATGAACCATTCCATTGATTGGAGCTAAACGATTGTGCGTAAATTGGTAGAGATTATACCTCAAAACTGGCTAAATCCAATGAGACAAGAAGACCCTCTTGCTTTGCAATCCGAATAGCTGCTTGAATAACATCCAAATTGAATTTTGCATATCTCAGCACCAACCACTGTAATAAAGATATATTAGCAACTTAGTCTCCAGTCAAGTAAGTTTCAATATCTTTCAAGAGCAACCAATTGAAACACCAGATCAAGTGTGCAGGTACGAGTTTATCTTAAATATGAGAGCAGTTTTATGCAAAAAAATTTCTTCAAACTTTTTTAAATATTACATATTTGGAGTTCAGTTTTAGTCCAACTCCTATATAGAATTGTGGAAAACTGAACCGTCATGAAAACCTAAAAATGACAAGTAAAAAATAAAAACAAGAAAACCAAAGTGATGGGTGGAATTGATCAACGAACTAAAAGTGAGATGCCTAACCTTGGAGCCTTTAAAATCCTCCTTGGTCAATTCATCAGCCTGAAAAGGAAACAAAATATACAAATGGTTAGAAAAGGCCTCATCTAGATAGAAAGGCCAAGTCAACCCTACAAATTGAAAAGCACCCAAAACTTGAACCAAAAAAGAATTGCAAGAGTAAAAGAACAATGCACCTGAATTTTGACGGCACTCGAGAGACAGGGTCGCATTGTGCGATTGGCTAATTCATCAACCATGCAAATGCACTGCCAGAAAATAGTTACAAACAAGATTTAAATTTTAGCTTTTAGGAATTGAATCGCACTGGTAAAACATAAAATAAACTAGAAAATACCAATAATTATTTTGGTTTTACAAAAAAAAAAAATCAAGATCACCTGAGCTGTGTGTCCCTGCTTCATCCTCAATCTCGAAAGATTCACTCTACTAAAGCTCATATTACTCACAAATAACTTGCCTTGCTCATCATCCCCACATGCCCCAATAATCCCACAAGAGACTCCAAAGCCTGCACTCAGTCCTCTAATAGTATTTGCTACGCTGCCGCCAGCCATGGTCTTCATAGAAGATAATTCATCAGGCGAAGCAAGCTTATGTGCTTTCACCTCTTCTAGTATATGGTCAAGCTCTTCAATTGCAACCTACACAATCCAGAACACAAATACTAAATCCCCATTAATCAACCAACCAACAACATCACCATCCTTTTTTTACCAATATTACTAGCACAAGGAAAAGACTAATGCGAGTTGGTTAATGTACTGACAAGGAGTCTTACTTCAAGTAAGGAGAAACTGCTAGCAAAAATACTCATTGAGAAAATTGATCTAAACCCCCTGAATGTGTCTAGTAGTAACATAGATTAAATTGAAAAAACAAAGACAGAATCAGACACACAAAATACATCAAAAGCCAAAAGGCCATGGACACAAATCAAGAAAAGATGCAATCTTTTTTATAAAAAGTACAGAATTGTACATGAAACAAGCTAGACAAGACAAAATTAAGGCCAATAAAACAATGAGAATCCAAAATCAAGTTAAAACGTTAGGAGATTGAAGAAAGAGAGAGTACAGGCATTGAGCCACCACGGTCACCAGGGATGTGGTCAAGCAAAGACCAATCAACTGGTGCCACGTGGTCGACAAGAGCTGCTGGCTGGAGACCAAGTATGAGAGGATGAGAAGAGACAGCAGTAGCAGCAATCTCGTCATTCCTAGGCAAGGCTCCGGCTCCCATCTTGGCGAGGTTTTTCTGATTAGCAGTAATCACCCCAGGAGCCTGCCTTTGCCCTCTCACCTCGGCATCTTCACTCTCTATTTATACACTCCTAGAATTACATTCGCTTCAGTACTCCAATTGCACTTGGAAACCCTCTTTTTTAAGGATATAGCATTTGGTCCCTGTAATATAGAGTTTTCTTAGTGTAGACCCTCTACGTTTTGTTATTATCCTTTCCTCCATCAAATTTTCATACACATTACTATTAATTTCAACACGTGGCATTTTGTATTTAGTATTATAATGCAAGATGCTTTTTAAAATAGGTTTTTGCTATAAATGCTTCAAGATATATTTTTTACTGATTTTTTTATTTTTAATATCAACATATTAAAACTATCATAAAACATTCAAAAAATATTAATTTAATTTTTTTTAAATTAAAAAAATATTTAAAAAGCACCCAAAAACAAAGACATAAACACCCTCTTTAACACACTTCATATGCTAGACAAATGCCCATTTTTTTTACATGCCAAGAATTGGTAGTAAATTGTACAAAAGGACCATATTAAAACACATTCTTTAAATAAAGTGCATTGAGAAAATATTAAGAGCACGAGGATCGAATAATATGATTATAAATTAGTATCGTGGGCTCAATTAGTAACCTCATGAAAATATTGGTATTAGTGAAAATATTAGTATTAGTGGAGTATCAATTAGGGCAGTGTCTTTGGAAGAGTGCGGTGGGTGGGTGGGTGGGTGGGACCGGGGTAGGTTTTGGACCGAGGGATGCCGATTGCCGAGTAGCAATATTCCGGGATAGCTTTAAATTGTGGCCCTTGTCCTCCAACAAGCATAATATATTAGTATTCTTGAAAATGAGTAAAGGGCTCGCTACCTGAGGCTTGTGGAATTATCTGGATTTAAAATTGGTTTGACCATGTATAGAGAGATATAAAATTATGATTTTTCAAGTCTTAAAAATTATAATTCTAGGTTTTTTTTAATAATTAGCATGTATAATCTGAATAGTCTATGCTTTAAAAATAAGTAACAGAATTGTTTAAATATGGCTAAAATACCATAAGTTAATTTAAACCAAATCAAATTAAAATCTCGTGAAAAACTTGAATATAACTAGAAAGATGAAGAAATTTTTTAACTTGTAACTTTTTATCCCAATTTAGACATGACGAATTATAGAGCCATGTATGTATAAGGTGGTGGTAGAATTTTAATAATTTAATAAAAAATTATATTTATTTTTATTAAAAAATTCATTTGATGGGCCTAATTTTTTTAAGAAAAAAAAGACTTAAACTTATTCATGCACATGCCACGTTAAAAATTGTACCATGTGAAAAATAACACTTATTTCATGCCGAGATTTAAGCATGTGTTTTGGGTAAAAATGAGCTGAAAAAGAGAAATGCTGTCAGTGACGGTGATGGGTTTTAAAAATGTTTTTGGAAAAGTTTAGTTTAATTTAAATTTATTTATTTATTTAAAATTAATATTTTTTACATATTTTCAAATCATTTTGGTATATTAAAAATGTTAAAAAATATTTTTTTAAAATAAAAAATATATCGTTTTATAATTTTTTTTAAATAAAAAACACTTTAAAAAATAACCACTATCGTATTTTCAAACACTCTCCGCTTGTTTGGTGTTGCAATAGCTTGTGTAGTTGTTATTTGAAAATATTATTTTATAAAAAGTATTTTTAGTTGAAATTGGTCTGATTATAAAAAGTATTTTTAGTTGAAGTTGGTCTGATAAAATATATGTTTGGTTGAAACTGTAGTTAAAATTGAAGTTGAACAAAAAGTGATTTAATGTGCTTGATTAAAAATATTTTTCAAATTGAGATTATAAAATAACTAAAAAAGACATATATTAATATTAATAATTTTAATTGAAATATTGTAGATTTAATTATTGTTATTACATCATGAAATAAAAAATACCTTATATAGAATATTTTTTATTGTTTCATTAAACTATCCGTAATTCTATCATGTACGAAATCCATCCGAAGATGACTATATTTTTCATGGCTTCTTAGGCGAAATCCATCCGAAGATGACTATATTTTCCATGGCTTCTTAGGTGTGTAATAACATCAAGTAAAATATCATCATGAATAAAATTAAGATTGCGATCAAATTCTGTAAATATTACACCATCATGCAATCTTCTTCTAATGTAATTATATAGTATCATTGAATAATATTAAACACTAATTTATTGAATAAAATATAATATTTGATTTTTTTTTCTGGGTTGAACCAAGTCCAATACATTTAAATACAATGAAAATACTTTCCACTGACAGGGAAATACAACAAAAAAATAAAAAAGAAAAAGAGCAAGCTTCAAAAAATAAAAAAGAAAAGAAAAGAAAAGGAGCAAGCTCCGATGTAGCGATATATGGCTAGCGGTCAAAACAGTGGAGGGCATAGTAAACTAAAGGAGCTACTTAGCGGATGAATAACAAGTTCTAAAAAGTTTGTCATTTCTCCAACAAGTTTTTTTTTTTCTTCAAAATATGTGTTTTGTGGCCAAATTAATTTTTCGGTGGATAATTGAAAAATCAAGGTTAGCTACAGTTTGCAAAGTTTAATTTTTTTGCTTTTATTAACTTTCAAGTGCAGCCTTAATATATAATACATGATGATTCTGACTAAAACAAAATCAAATTTTAATTTAACCAAACATGTAATTATATGGCTAACTCTCAACCTCAAACACAATCACATCAACATGTTAAAATAATTAAAGATTAAACACAAAATGGAGGCTACAATTCTGAATAATCTTTGTATTATGAGTGCTTAAACTTAACCTAAATACATATAAATTATATATAGGTTAAACTGAAAATACTATTCTACCCTTAATAAATAAGATTACATAAATATTATTTAACATCTCCCCTCAAACTCACGATGCGGCAGCTACAAGCATCGAGAGTTTGCCAACCAGAAAACGAAAACGAGAGGTGGAATGCGCCTCGGTAAAGAAATATGCAATTTGCAAGGAAGAAGGAACAAAAGGCAAAGCAATGGTGCCATGTTTGAGATGATGACGAGTAAGATGACAATCAATCTTAATATGCTCAGTTCGCTCATGAAAAACTGAGTTATGAGCAATCTGAATAGAACTCTAGTTGTCACAGTACATAGGAGTAGGATGAGAAAAGAAAACTCTCATATCAGCAAGTACCCAACGTAACCAAACAATCTCTTTCGTAGTAGATGTCATTGCACGATATTCTGCTTCGGTGGATGATTGAGAAACAATAGATTGTTTCTTGCTCTTCCAAGAAATAAGAGAATCACCTAAAAAGATACAGAACTCGGTAATAGATTTACGATCTGTGGTATCACTACCATTATCAGCATCAGAGTATGCACGCAACTTAAAAGAAGAGGTGGATGAAAGTAAAAGACTTTGAAAAATTGTACCCCGAAGATATCGTAAAATATGAAGAACAGCTGCCCAGTGAACAGTAGTAGGAGAAGCAACAAACTGACTAACAACATGAACAACATATGCAATATCTGGA
>NW_011500280.1:89133-89794 GCF_000495115.2 Populus euphratica
ACTCATCTAAAATATATAGTCCATTCTCCCTACGGCCTTTCCCAATCAGCTTCTGAGGCTGCAGATCCTGTGCACAACAAAAAAAACCAGAAAACATGACTAAATAATCACCAGAATCACATATTTGGCCAACAAATGCAAGATTTAATTTGAGTTTTGGAATAAGATAAACATTAGAGAGAGACAAGTGAGGTGTGACAACAGAACCAACACCTGCTAAGGGCATAAGAGTGCCATCAACAATCATAACAGGAATGGAGGACAAATGAGACACAGAGGAAAAAGATGAGGAATTTGGAGACATATGATAGGAAGCACCAGAATCCAAGACCCATTCAAAGTGTGACATACCTAAGGAACTATGAGGCAACTGACCTATGAAAGAAGAAGAGGACATTGCTTGTGGCTGCAAGGAGAAAAACTTCTGGAATTGCTCAGCCAAAGTATTAGGATCGGTAATAGAGCTTGGGGAAGCTACAACTGCAGTATTGTGGTGTGGTGGTTTATAACCCTGAGGTGGTCTATGAGCATTAGATTATGACTGACTGCCAGACTTTCAAGCTTGATTCTGTTGTCTTAACTTAGGACACTGAACCTTCCAATGACCTTTCTGCTTACAGAAACTACACTCATCAAAGCCAACCCTTGTGTAAGGCTTGTT
>NW_011500280.1:90497-109102 GCF_000495115.2 Populus euphratica
AATAAGATTACATAAATATTATTTAACACCACAAACAACCATTCACTCCATGAAATACACAGTTCCTCTCGCAGAATAAAAGGACTTTGGAATTGTCACTGGGAAATAAAAGGAATTTACAATGATTTCAGACTTCTACTGTGGCAATACCATTTTTTTAATTCCGCAAGCTCTTGTAATATATAATTACTGATCGTACACTACAAATTCTATTATTCTATAACTGAAAAAACAGTCACTGGCCGATCACATGAGAAAAATATTGTAAAAAAATAACAATACTCATTTATTTCATCCAACAACAGCATGGAGCATGATCGTGTTCGTGACAACTCAGTTCTCCCCCCACCCCTCTTTTTTTTACCTGGAAGAGATGAGCAGCAGAGCTTCATCGATCTTCAAGAGTAGTGGTGACTAGGTCATTTCTTCATCATCGTAGATATTTAAAAGCTTTTCAGCATTATTGTATTAAATTTTTAAAAATACGAACCAACTCTTTGTTTATGTTATATATTTTAAATTAAATTACGGAACAGTTGATTTAGTGCGCCGATGTTAACAAGCAGGTCTAGACAAAACAAAAAAAGAATTATGCTTATCTAAGACAAGAAAAAAAAAGAATTATGCTTATCCAAGTCAATTAGTCAAATTTCGTACAGAATTCTACAATGTTAAATTAATTTTTATAATTTTATTATATAATTTAATATCAAATAAAAAAATCCAATAAAAAAGAACTGATGAAAAAACAACAGCAAGAGGCCAACAAGGAAGGAGACATGGGGGTGTCACACAAAATCCCAAGCGAGGCAGTCTCACACGCTAGAACCTAACGTTTTTTTCATTTCATAAGGTGATCGTGAAATGTTCTTTGAAAATAATACAGGGATCGCGACTCCTTTATCGCCCAAAAAACTCGGCGGTGTCATCATTGCTCGGAGTCATCAGTCCCATTTTTTGTTTTTGTTTTTTTAAAAAAAAAACATAAACAACGTATGGCTTGTCAACTAAAAAAACAATGGTAGCCTGGCTCGAACCCGCGCTCGTTGGACGTATTTAGTTAATATTAATTTTATTTGTTAATAATGAAATTCGGAGAGCAGATGGGACGAAATCCAGAATAATTGGGGCACACTAGGAGTGCATGTAGTGTAGGCTAAAGATGATCTGACAAGAGCAAGCACGAATCGCTGACTGACCATTCAGCGTTGCAGAAATTCTGTCGGATCAGCCACTTTAAAATAAATTTGCCAGGGAACCCAAAAGCTAAGAGCCGGGCATCACGCTTATTTTTGTGTTTTGTATTTAAAAAAAAAATGAATTTTTTTAATATTTTCAAATTATTTTAATATATTAACATTAAAGATAAAAAATAGAAAATAGAAAATATTATTTTAATATATTTTCAAAACCATAAAAGCTAAAATACATTGCCATCAAAATAATTTTTTAAAAAAAAAAACACAAAATAACCTTCTTTTTATCTGAATTTCTGGTACTTTATTTTGTTCACACATGCTACTGCTCGTTGTTTTTCCCCCACCTTTCCTTTTTGCTCACAAAGCTCGTAAATGATAGATATCGAAGGTATCCCATGGATAAGGCACTAAAGTGGTGACTCTACGTTACAGGCAGTGTTAATTTTTTATAAAATAAATAAAAATATTTAGATGATAATAAAATCAATATAAATAAATTTAACTAGTATATTATTTGATTTACGAGAAAAAAATAATTTTATAAGAAAATATAAAATTCAAGATCCAATAATCTAATATAAAATAATAAAAATAAAACAAAAAAAAACTTGCTAGAGTAAAAAATACATCAAAGAATAAGATTTGAGTCAAACCAGGTTAATTTTATAAATCAGTGAAATATGATATGGGATCAAGATCTAAAATTAATTTAAAAAAACCTAGAAAAAAAATCAAAATTAAACCAGAAAATATTAAAAAATAAGCCATCATGCATTAGCTTGACCATCCAGTTTCAAGGATAACTTGCATAATTAAAAATAGAAAAGGCTACAATGCTCAATAATTTAATAGTAATTAATAAAATAAAATAAAAAATAATTTAAATAACTTGAGCTAATTTAAATTAGCTTGAGTAATTTGCAACCTAATATATAAAATAAGAATAACTCAACAAAAAATAAACAAAACAAATCATTGCATGGAAGGTTCAGTGGGTTAATATTAAAAAAATCAGAAGGTAAATAATTCAATTAAAAATAAAAATCAACTTAGTGACACAATTGAATTTTAAATCTTCAACGTGAATATCAAGACTTATAAAAAATTACACAAAAGCTCTTGTACGGAAAGTCAATCTTTTCAGCTTTCAAGGCAATAAAATATTTTTACTATATATTCTAAACAATAAATGATTAAATGACAAATAACATTCGGATCCTTGATTATTATTATTATTATTTTGTTGTAACTTGCTGTTTTATTCAAATCAATGATGTTATTGATAGCCATCCAAGTTATCCTAGTCCTCGTAAGATGGATGTTTCCCTGAGCGCCTCACCCTATGGCTAAGGTCTATAATGGTGATTGATGAAAGCGTCAAATCCTATATAATCAGTCACCCACTAACACAAGCAGAAAGCTGCAACTACTACGATATTGTTTATAACAGGAGAACAAAAGTAACATGGCCTCCATGATTTGCAATGAACGGCCACTGCGTCAACAGGGAGGAATAAAGGGGGTGTCGGTATAAAAAATCCTGAGCATCAGAATTGCTTGGATAGTAAATGCTGGCGCCCACTTTGCTGCGATGAATCACAAGACCAGACCTTGGAAGACCGCAATTTTACCACTGTGCACCCCTTCAATGGCGCAGAAACATAACAAAGGAAAGACAGCACTGTAGATGAAATGAAGGGAGGAGGAGCATGTAAAGGAAAGACTCGAGGAAAAACCCAACAAGGGATCAGGAACAGATCATGTTGGAGATTCTGGATTGGTACATGATTAGATGGACGACCTCTTTTGTCTTTCTCAACTTGAAACAGCTTAAATCACGGAGGATTGCATCTTCGGCCCTTTCAGATTCCGATTAGCATAAAAAACAATTGCTTAAACAATTCTAATCACGTCTGTTGTTGAAATAATTGCATCTCTCAACTTGCTTAGATTTCTTTTTGGGTATAAATCGAGATTAAAATCCAAAATTAAATTAATCGAGGAAACACCATTCCGACTAAGTTATAATATAAAAATCAATACAAATTCTCCGGAGGGTCATTAATAGCTGAATCCTTTCTAGAAAGTGGATCTCTGAAAAAGCCAAGGCTAATGAGTTAATCAACAGCACTATTCGCCTCTCGTATGCTGCACTTGAACTACCCAATCTTAGAGTTTCTCGAGCTCTCTTAAACAAGGCAAAGTTAACATCAATTTTCACCTACTATTTTAAGATCAGATCCACCACTTAAACAAGGCAAAGTTAACATCAATTTCACCTACTACTAAAAAGTTAAATTTCAAAATAATGTTGCAAAAGCACTAAGACCAATCCAACTCTAATCCTACAATCACGACCCGTAACTTAGCACAAATTAAAATGCAAATCCTCGTGTTAATAGCAAAATCTTTAATCCAAAAACCCATGATATCTTTAATTAATCCTTTAGTGACTGTTTAAACCTAATTGTCCTTATTACTTTTATCTACATTTATTTTCATTAAATCTGGAAGGGAAGGGAGTATTTTCATCCCACGACATCCATCTTTTTATTATGTTTATTTTTCAGGGAGTATTTTCATCCCACGACATCCATCCTTTTATTATGTTTATTTTTCATTAGTTTTTGTATTTGCAATGAAACAAATATAAAAATTTAAGGTGTTTGACAATAAATCAAACTATATTTTATATTACAGGATGCACTAAAAAATTGAGTTTAAGATATATTTTTTATGTGATAGTTTTTATATTTTTTAATTAAATTTTATGAAATTGTGTTTATTTTTGTGTTTCAAAAACTCTTCTGAAAATTGTGTTTATTTTTGTGTTTCAAAAACTCCTCTGAAAAAAATTAATTTTTGTTTTACTTTAAATTAATATATGTTTTATATTTTTAGATATTTTGATACATTGATATCAAAAATACTTTTTAAAAAATAAAAAAATATTTTAAAATATTTTCAAGTAAAAATTTTAAAAAATAACTAATTACACTTTTATTAAATATTTTATATATATTTTTTTATTATATATAAATTTTATCTATAATTTTTACCAAATATATATTTAAATTCACCTAACTATACCTTTTTAAAAACTTATTTTTTAAAAAAAATTATAACCACAACAATCTTTTAGAAATTAAAATATTAAGCTTCTCCAGCTCGGATTATATCTTTGGTAAAATTCCAAATAGTCATTAAAGGATGACCCACCACTTCTGGGGTCTCCCTCAATATGCGGCAATTCCCTAAACTTGCTTAGAGCTGGCATAGGGGTTTGGGCACATGGGTTAGCTTCCAGTAGGCTGAAGTAGCCACTGCTTTACCTTCACAAGTTGACAAATCAACTGCTGAAACATTAGAACAACGTTTGATAGACCATTGCATAGCCAAATGAAAAATGCAAGTTCGAAAACTGTGTGAATCGGTCAACAAGAAACAGTGAGAACCGTCAACCACGAATTCAAGAGAGAACAAACACAAAAGGTTGAAAGACTACCAATGACAGGGCAAACGATAATAACGTCACTTGATCCAACAGCATACCCCGGCCCAGCTCAGAATGTGTCCTGAATTTGTGCCATCCCTGAGCCCTCGGCCTCTCCATATCAATGGCTCCTCAACCCTACTCGTTAAGCGTTTCGAAAATCAAATCAAAACCCCATCTCCTGGTCTGTTCCCCGCCCTTCACATCGACGGAGAACGCATCACTTCACACATCAAAGCATACAAATGGGCCAGTGGCGCATCATTGTTAATCAAGGTCCAAAGATACTAAAAATATATTTTTCATAATTTCATTGACGAAGAAAACTGAATGAATAAGGAGGAAAATAATGCACTAACCCATCTAGTCAAGAAATGATTGGCGAAGTTAGTGTAACTTGCATCCTACTACCCAGCTGAATGACATTTTCGACTCATGCTTGCTACCCTGCCAATAGGAACCGCCGAGCAACCATACCACCCAACGGCAGAGTGATGGGTTATCTTTTGCACTAGCAGAAGCACCACTCACTTACAGCATCGCATGGATCATATAGCTTTGCGATCCTGTTGTTGATTCAACGTTATAACATTCTATTCTGGAGAATATCTGGACCATTGCTTCTGCTTTCTATATTTCTTCTTTGGTTGCAAGTTCCAAGAACAGTCTCAGAATATGACATGCAGACACAAATGAGTGTGGCCAACATGAACTTACTAGTTACTTCAACCCCCAAAATGATTTGATATCACAAGGATCAACAAAATCATATTGAAATCGAATATCTTAGGTACAAGGAACAGGAAACATCATGGTACATGCTGCTTTATGGCATTAGTTTCTCCCATGTAAGGAAAGAGAGCCTGAACAACCCCATGAAAAGCAGAGCTAGAAGCTAAAATGGAAACAAAATTCTACCCTAACATATCTTGTATTATTAGGAAAGAAAGTGATCCCTTCTTCACGTATTTGCAATAACAACAAATAATCCTTGAAAGACAAGCCCCAAGATTTGAATTCTACAAAACAATAACTCAAGAAAATGCTCATTTTGCCTTAGGTTCTTTATCTGGCAGGACATTTTTTGGAAGAATAAGTTCAGGGGGGAGTTCACGGACAACACCCAGCATAGAGTCATACTCCTCATCCTTCTTCGCAAACTTCTTGCGAAGAACCTTCTCAAACTCAATCTCATCGAAAGGCTTTGCATTCTCAGCTGCATGAACCTGTGCAAGGTTTGAGTAATTGGTGGCTGACTGAGCAATAAAGGCTATCTCTTCATCAGTTAGCTTCCTCAAAAACTTCGCAGGATTGCCTCCCCATACCTGCATACATTACAAACAACTGAAGCTGGTGTTTCTGCATGCTTTTAGCATGCATTACAAAGATTCACATAAGCAGTATGAGCAAAGGCATTTCTGCACACTTACCTGTTTGACATCAAACTGTACCATAACATTCAATACTTTTGAGATTAAGCCAAATTCGGAAGTTTATTCTTCTCATATACAAATTCAATTGTTAAAAAGCTTCAAGTGTATTATAAGAACAGGCAATCTCTACAAATATAGATGGAAATATCCTTGATGCATCTTATTGGAAGTGAACAGCCACCAATTAAAAAACCCAGAAAAAAAGTACCTTTGTATTCTTAGAGAGAGAGGGAGAGATAGCTGACATACCTCTCCAGTAGGGATCCTCGTGTTCTGTCTCACAAGGGCTCCAGCAGCAACCATGGCATGTTTCTCAACAACAACACCATCAAGTAGTATTGCTCCCATGCCAACAAAAGCCTCATCCTCAACAGTACATCCATGCAAAACAGCACTGTGACCTGCCCAGTTCAAATTTTAATGGATAGAACAGATTTTGAAAGCATCGCACATATGACCACCTAATTGGTAATAATCAAACACATGACCTTCACCATAATGCTCACCTACAGTAACATTGTCCCCTATGATAGTTGGTAGCACCTTCCCACTTAGATTAGATTTGGCCACATGCACAAGGGAGTTGTCTTGTATATTAGTTCCAGATCCAACGCTGATGCTGTTCACGTCACCTGTCCGCCCCCGCCCCCGCCCCCACAAAAAAAAAAAAAAAAAACAGTTCGAGATTATTTGCAAAATCCAAATACAAGGACAATCTCCAAAGATTTTTAGTTCTTAGTCCTAAAATTACATGCACTCGAGCATATTCAAGGGGAAACTCTATATTAAAAGCATCAAACATACTGCAGCAAGTTGTATAAAATCTTACCTCTCAAAACACATCCATACCAAATGGATGATCCTCTTCCAACTAGAACATCCCCAATGACAGAGGCACCAGGCGCCACAAATGCATCCTTATCAACAACAGGAGCCTTGTCAAATATGTTCATTAGAGTTCGATGCCTGGACACTAAAACAGATGACATAATTAATGCATGGCTGAATACAAGCTAGAACAACATAACCCAAATTATATTCCAAAATGTTTATAATACAAAGCATAATGGAAAGCAGTAAAAGAATAGCAGAAAAAGGTAGATTAAACAGGCCTGTGAAAAGCATTACGATCATGCCCAGCCACATGTACTGGTTTAGTTGGCACACATATAAGGAGCTGATGAAAAGAAGTGAGAGATGGACTGAGAAACATGTAGTTAACAGACACAAATAGACTTGATGGCAGATGATACTGAGCATGAGAACTAAAATGCCTAAACCAATCTTGAACACATGGTATATTCATGAGGGTGGTCCGTGTGCATCAAAGAGCCATCTTCCAAACTTCAGCACCCCCATTGTACTTCATAGAATTTCATAAAACAATCCAATTCATAGCAAGCTCCTACTCATAATTCCCTGGGTGTACTATATTTCCGTTATAGTTCAAACTCCTGCAACTTAAAATTATATGCATTGGTTTGGAGTAGTGATTTCATCCAAGCAATAAGAGCAAAGAAGAGGTGGATGGAAAATCATAGTAATTGCTAAACTAAGAACATTTTTTGGCCATAATGTATAAGGATTCACGCTGTAAAATGTAATTAGTTCAAGACCGAGACTTGATTCAGTTATAATATTAGAAAATTAGAAATTCCTAATTTGATAAGGAAAGCTCTCGAAACCCTATCAATTAAAACTGATTGCACCTATCATCTCATCAGACAAGCATCTTCAACAATCACAATCTCAAATTCTATTGCTCCGCTACAAGAAAGCTAAAATGCCCTCATCAATAATAAGTCCATCTGAAATTTCATCATCAATTCTACCAAATGTTCACATTCACAATGATTAATCCAACACATATATAATTTCGCCAAGCATACCTCATTAGCAAACTAACTCCGATTACATAATTATCTACGCTAATTCACAAACAGAAAACACGCAGACAATATCGCATTACAAATGCGAGCTGTGATAGTTAATGATACGATCTAATTAGGGAAAATGAAGCTATAAAGAGATTTAATTAGGATCTAGGGTTTAAAGAAATGATGAGCTTACTTACGTTGTTCTTGGAAGTAATAGTTGCCTTGGAGGCGGCATCCGAGACGATCAAGAGCTTGGCCGGTCTCGCGAACCCAGAATCCGACGGCGTATATAGCTCTGCCTAGGGTCCCCATCACCAACTCCTTTGATCAACTGGTGGTTTCTTTGACTGCGAGAGTAAGAGAAATTTAGCTCAGTGTGGTCTGTGGGGATTTGAAGAAATGATACTGTGAGGGTAGGGTGGAATATCCCAGAGATTGGGAGGGCAAAATTGGGTTTTCAACCATGGTCGAATTACCAAAGGGTCCCTGGCATCGTGGAGAACAAATTTGCTCCCTAAAATCCAAGATATGTTATTTTATATTATTAATTAATTTTAATTAAAAGAGAAGATCTGACTAATAAGATTTGAAACCATGATTATTTAATTATTAAGATATAAAAACCCATTTAAATAAAAAAATTAATTTATTAAATATCGTTGTATAATCTATATTATTTTTAACATTAATTACTCTTGAAAAAATACAAATAAATCATCACTTGGATCGAATGTAAAACAACCGAGCGTAACATTTAACAAGTTTTGTGGATCAAAATCATTTTGGTGAATGTCCAGTACAGTACTTTCTCCTTTTAAAGTCATCTCTAATGGTTGAATTCTGGCTTGCTGCGAAGAACTCTGGAGCAAGCACCCACCTGATCATCTAATGGCCGCATGGAAACTTTAGCCACAATTAAATTTCAAAAGAACAAGATATCAAACAAAGTGATCGCCATAATTCGAACACAGGTAATGTTTCATCTAGCAAAGCCCACTGCTTAACCGAATTTCTTTTCATTTATGCATAATGGCAGTGAAAATTGAAAAATACTAAAAAATAATAATAATAAAAGACTCTACAGATGCTCGTTGCTCCAACCCAACTCGACCACCGTAAGAGCCTAGCTCAAGCTTGTAAGCTAGACCAACCCATCTGAAAACATCTACACAAGTCACAAAGCATTATGAGGACTGGTACTGGGCTTTATGTTAGCCTGGATAGCCCGTCAGGGCTGGCCACTTTGAGGCCCATAAAAGCCTAAACAGTTATACCGAAGGTTTCCTAAAACGACATAGAAAGGGCACGTTTTGATGGATTAATTCAGAGCGCGCCTTTAACCCGCAGGAGAGAACCTCATCGGTCAGGTGCTCAACGTACTTTACGCTACGAATTTCCTGCTAAAAAAAATCCAGAGAAAGAGAGGCAAACAGAATCAGAGATCGCTTCAACATACATAGATCATCATCGCTAATCGGATCCTGGTTGTGTTTCAAAACCCTAACTCTCAAGAGGTTAGCTTTCGAGATTTCTTTTTCTGTACGCTATTATTATGTTTGTTTATAGTAATTCACTTATTCAATTTAAATAAACTCTTAACGGTTCTTAATTTTCTTTGCTTAATTTCTGTTTGGTTGTCTGGAAAGCATGTAAAAGGAAATGTTGAGCTATTGTATTATTTTATTCATTGAGCCTTGATTGATTATTTCTTTGCCTAATATTTGATTTGTTCATGTCGTATACGAGTGTATTTGTAAAGTATAATTTACCTACAAAATTTTTTTAAAAAAAGAAAGAAACTTAGCGAATATTGATTTTCTTTTGGTTATTAAAGTTGTGTTGTTTTGGTTTTCAAAACACAGGTAGGAGAAAATAACTGAACTGATTAAATTCAAGATAATTCATGAACTTGAGCCCTAATTGATGCCGATTTGTCAAATGTCTGATTAGTTTTTGGATGTGCAGGAGAATAGAATATAATAACTGATGGAAGGAAATGGGGGTGACGCGGCCAATGTGGTGGCACCTCTTGCGAAGTGGAGAAATGATTTCTCTCGGGCATTCCAGTACTATCTGGACCGATCCACACCTCACCCAACAGAGAGGTGGCTGGGAACTCTTGCGGTTGCAGCAATTTATGTGTTGCGTGCTTACTTTGTTCAAGGGTTTTACATCATCTCATATGGTCTTGGAATTTATATCTTGAATTTGTTGATTGGGTTTCTGTCACCCAAGGTTGATCCTGAACTTGAAATTACGGATGATGCTTCTTTGCCAACTAAAGGATCGGATGAGTTCAAGCCCTTTATCCGGCGCCTTCCTGAGTTTAAGTTCTGGTAACCAAGAATTTATTTTTTAACTTGGTAGATGATTTTGCCTGTTTTGGAATGTTCGCTTGTGCTTAGGTGTAATGTCTGGTTAGGTTATGCAATTGATTTTCCATGCTCTTTGTACTCCAGCCTGTTTTTGGTGTTTTTGCTTTTATTATTTTTCACTAAATTTTCTATTTGTCCATGGGCTTTAGTTGTCCTGTTAAGCAGGTGTCGATTTTTTGCCCCGCATGGGTTTTGATTATGAGGATTGCTATTGTCAATTTTAATTATTGAAGCATAAGTTATCAGAAATACTGTTTAGACTAAAAAGAGCAAATCTAAAAGTTAAACCTGAGGTTTTGTTTTCATCTGTCCGTGTGGTAGGAAATTTGATAGAAGACTACCCTGTTCTCCATAGAGATTTAGCGCATTGCATTTTGCTGGCCTTATACATGTCAGTCATAATTTCAGAGGCATACTTTCATGTTTCATGGCGTTGGTTTCCTTAATGCCTCGTGATTTCTACACTTGTAATATGCATACTGTATAAGATAAGAACTTCAAAAGGGTATTAAAACATGGAGTGGATGTGGACAGTCCATTTTGCATTTTAGTGGGTTGAAACCAGTTTGTGAACAACAAAAACAAGGTCTGAGCCAACTTTCAAGCTTGCCATTTCACACATTGCCAAAATATGTTTGAGGCTATGGATCTGTAGTAACATCTTTGTTTGCCAGCCGTTGTTGGCTTAAATTATACTTTGGCATCAGTTTATTTTCAGCCAGTATTTATACTGTTAATATCTGGCATTAGAAGGGAACTTTATAGGAAAAAAGGTTCTTTTAACAAGTTGACGAAGAAAGATGACAAAGAGCTTTAACAACAGACATCATAGGTTACTTAACAAAAGGATAATGTTGTTCGTAGGCTTTAGTGGCTTGTGGGCCTAAATCTTGCAAGTCACGAAGAAGATTCATTTGTCTGCCTAACATCATTACTTCTGACAATGCCCCATTGTAAGGTGTTATTGAGTGAACAGAATCCACCTCACAACGTGTACTCTGATCATATATTTATTTTCTAAGAATTCTTGAGCCCAAAAATGATTTGTTACTTTGGTTCTGGTTTCAGGTACGCCATCACCAAGGCTTTTTGTGTGGCCTTCCTTATGACCTTCTTCTCTGTATTTGATGTCCCCGTTTTCTGGCCCATATTACTCTGCTATTGGATTGTTCTGTTTGTCCTCACAATGAAGCGCCAAATCATGCACATGATCAAGTACAAATATGTTCCATTCAGCAGAGGAAAGCAGGTATGAGCTTTGGAGAGTTTTCTAGTAACCATCCTGCCCCCACCCTCTCTTATTTCACTCTCTTTTGTGTTCTCTTTCTGTGATGGTAATTCTATTGGTGGTTTGAAATTCTGGGTGTTTCCGTTTTTTTTCTAGTTAAAATGCAGCAACTGCTTTCCCTGTCTTTTTGCAGAGGTATGGCAGGAAGAAGTCTGGTGCAAGCAGCAGTGGCTTGATGAGGGACTAAGCCATGACATGTCCTGCAGCCTTCCAAATTTCGTGCCTTTTTAATTTTAAGAAGGTTTGCCTGTCAATTTAAAATACAAAAGCAAAACTAAAACATAGGTGTTGAAAATTTCATTTTGTCTTATATTTTAGTTGTAGCAGCCACTAGCATGCATTGGATTCACACGTTTTCTAAGTTTACTGGAGATGTACTTTCATACTTCTGGTATTCTATTTTTGTAATGAATAAAATTGGGCAGATTATGAGCCACACCACCCTATTTTGTTTACTATTTGAAGGAGTCTAAACTGTCGGTTTGTGTAAATTGATGTTTGAGCTGTACATTGATAGAGCAATCCCACTTGTATGATTTAAGACGAGTTTTAGTGTTTGAAGAAGTCTATACTGTCAGTTTGAGTAAATTGATGTTTGAGATGTACATTGATAGAGCAACCCCACTTGTATGATTCTAGACCAATAGCGAGGCCTGGTTGGAGTTCAAGTACATACTTCGGATAAATATATTTTGTCGTTACACCAGTTTATACCTATGAGTCCAAAATTGTAAAATTTTCAAATTACACTTCGCACCTCCTTCCTCGCCTGTTCCTTTCACCTCTGCTGACCATCTCTTTTGATACCGTGTTTTTAAATTAAATTTTCATAATTATTTTTAGAAGTTTGCAGGAATATCATTTAAAAGCCTACTGTTTGTGACCGTTGATGTCTGGTGAGGTGACTTTTGTGAATGAATTGTTTGTATTTGGATTCAGTGTTTATTTATTACTTAGTTGCACAGGATGGTTTTTAAATTTACATCAAAACAATTTAATTTTTTTTTATATTAGTACATTAAAATCATATTAATTTGATATTTTTTTAAGATAAGTATATTTTTGAAACAAGCATCAGCTTCAATTAACTTAAGAGTTATAAAAGAGCAGTGGAGTAATGTAACTAGAGCTTGTTTGGAATAATTTAAAATGGTTCAAATTAACATTTTATCAATCCAATAAAAAGCCAGACACGAACCTAACCCAAAGCATAAACAGGGATCGAACCAGGTTAAGGCGTTTTTGGACTCGCATGCATGTCAGCCGAAGGCGAAACCGAGATGGTCCCCCAATTTGTCTCTTGTAGCTCATCTTGATTCACGGATCCATCATGTCCTGGTGTTGCTCGGGAAATTCTTATGATTTCCCAAATTAATCAGTTTAATTAAATGCAGACAGATTGGAGGTCACATTCGGGGTAAATTTTATGGTACTTAGCGCAATCATTGACATATTATTAATAACCTTTTGTATTTATTAAAAAAAAAACAGAGATAAAAAATAATAAATAAAACCCATGACAATAAAAAATAACAAGAATATTCTTACCTCGCCTACTTTATTTTTTTAACATTTACTAGTTATTCCTAGATTTCTAAGTAACATTCCTTGCTGTTTGGAATTAAATGAACATCTATGGATTAAAGTTTCCTCAGCGGATCATCCATTAAGCAGCGAAGAGCCACAGCCAGCACGAAGGAAGAAGGTTCCTCATGATTTTTGATAATAGAATATTTCAAGCAATAATCATTCTCAGATATCACCTGGCTGCTACATGGCTACACGGGTTAGAATGAATGAGTGGGCGTGAGGTACAGAAGCGGGCTTGAGCACGTATTGTATTGACCGGGCCATGCCAATGATGCCAGGTGGATACGTCTAATCATGCACCAACTAGTATAACAACTCTCCAACAACTGAATAATAACAATCGCCTCGAATATGTTTTTTGGTACTACTTGACTTCAACATTTAAAGGCAAAAACATATAAAAAATTGGACTGCTGCTTCGATTAATTTTATAATGACAACGTTTCTCAAACATGGCCAGCTAATTGAAGGCACGGAAACTCTCTCCGTGTTTAGAATAAAACTCTCAGATAGAATTGAACTGTGCCCCTTTTCATTCCCTACAAATGAGTGGGAGGATTTTTCTAGTGATTTTCTTCTTCTGGGCTCTCCTCGCAATTGTCACCCCCACGCTTGTTCTCTTGTCAGAATCTTCAAAACCATACTTGGATGATGGTAAGAGTTGTTTGACATGTACATGTTAGGTGAGTTGTTGAGCTTCATTTCTTTAATTGTAGTACTGATAGTAGTTTGCGTGCTTCTGCTTGAAATGTTGCAGTTGAGAAGAGTGAAGGATTACTGAAGCTTAGGAGAATGATGGGAAACTTGGAGAAACAACCAAGAGTAGAAGAAATAGCCATGGCACCAATTTTGCAGGCGCCGACACCAGCTCCAGACCCGGAGCCAGATTCTGGAATCCGAGAGGCTATTTTGACAAGGGTTCTTAAGAATGGATGAGGCTGGTGACCAGACTTGTTCTCGTGGCTATGGAGGTTTGATTTCAGATTCTTTGGTTATTTAAACAAACTCCTTTGAGGCTCTAATCTTATTCGATTGTCATCGAAAGAATCGAGTGTAAAAGTTGAAGGCGGAACTTGTATACACACACACACACACACACACACACACCTGTGCCATAGAAACAATTGCATCAGAAATTTTCCATGTGCTGTAAATCAGGTTTTATAAAAGAATAAAAAGAGTGGCAGAAATTATTCCCATCGTAGACAAATTTTCATTTGGTCATCCAGAGGCGACAGCTTTCTTAGAGAACAGAACAAAAGGCAGTCTCTTCAAAATTTGGTAATAATGTAGAACAATAGAATTTCTATTGATGATTCATAGTTTCATGTATGGAAGCTGTCTAATAGGTAGAGGAACTGAATGCGGCAATGTCTGACGGTCTAATCTTCCTTTTTCTCCCCCACTTCTTTTAACTCAATTGACACTATAACTACCTCTAGAGGCAGGAACTTGTGCAAATTTTCAAGAATGCCAGGTGCCAGAAAGCGTTTTGGGTGATCCATAGAGCGATATGATGTCTGAGGATGAAGAAATTTCCTTTGATGTTAATTTTTTCACATGCAAACTAGCAAATTATGCCCATCCAACAGCACATGACAAATCAATCCCACAATGTTGTGGATCCTTCCTTTGTTATAGATAGGTAGTTATCAGAAATGTTTTGAATTTTGGCTGGATGGTGATTATAGAATAGAAGAAGAAACTAAGGCACATTAATTATTTGAGTGATTAGAATTAGCTAGCCTGGAGCGTTATCAATCGGTGCCTCTGCTGATTATGGCCTTCATTTTGCTCACCTGTCAGTTTTTAGGAAAAGATTGCAATGGAGATTATCATTTTTCTTTTGGAATGATAGCAATGGAGTTAAATCTCTCATGAATATCATAGAAAGCAAACCCATTTGGGATGGGATGGGGACCAGCCCTTCTTCTTCCATTCAGAATCAGGTTTTCTCAGTATCTATCTAGCGTATTGCCGGTTTCAGCTAGAGAAAGAAGTGGAAAAGATTTTTGTTTATATTCATATTCATCATATATCTTTTCCATCAATAGATACAAACCATGGCATTTAACCAGAGCAGAGCAACATTTTACAAGGTTACACCGAAAGATAACTCATTGACTACGACAAACACTCATCTGCAAGATACATCCAGATTTCTAACTATTCGACTGTTTACTTCATTGATAACTGGAGTGCAGGAGATGTCAATGCCTCAGACAAACTGATCGAGGTACTCTTCCACGGTGGTATATTTGACATCTTGATACAACTCAGAGGCCTCAGCCCCCCATGATGGATCAATGTCAAAGTTGGTCATGTCACCGTTGATGAAGGCTGAGTGGTTGGTTGACAGAACAATATTGATCGGAATCGGATGCTGTGCAAAAATCTGATTTAGAATCATCCAATCTTTTTCTCCCACAGGTTCTTAGGAGGCTTGATTAGGACAATCTTGTTCAATGTTCTAGAATCATCCACTGCTTTGATGGTTTAGGTTACAATATCATCTTCCTTATTGAAAACAGCTGGTGGAGTAGAATAAATGTTAGAACCATGAGGCTAATTCGTTTCCCATCTCATATTTCACAGAGTGAGTTAACTACAGCATATTGTTTATTACCCTTGGCATTGCCGTCTCCTAAGATAGTGATTTTGTCTCTAGGAGGAGCAGTAAGTCCAAACTGTGCCAACGTCGGGACATAATATGCAGCAGCGCAGTTGGAAGGCATATAAGTGTAGGGGATCCCCGCAGCCTCAATGGCACGCCGAATTTGAGCCTTCATTGCGAGTGCAGTTTTTGCAGGCTCTACAGCATTGACATGATCCACATCCAATCCAAATTCTGAAGGGAAAAATCTCTGAACACAATACACACAAGGATTTCGCAGTTATTGGTATTAAAAAATAAAAATCCCATGTCCCATGGATGATCTTCCAGACTAATTGATAAAACAACAAGAGAAATAAAATAGTCTACATGATTACAGTATTCAGTGATTTGAGTTTTTTCTTTGCCAAAATGCCCCCAAACTGTGTAGGTAGTCTCCATTTTGCCCACATACAATTTTTTATATCAATTTTATCCCCATTTCGAAATTCTAAATTAAATCTTGTCATCAATATTTGATCTTAAATTTGTAATAAATGACCTTTTAGTATTAAAACTAACTTTTTATTTTGATAAATTCTGATAGAAGGCCCCGATTGTAAAATTAATTTTTTTGGGCCTTTACAATGATTTGTTGGGGGCAAAATTAACAGCAACACAATAATTAAGGATCTTTTTGAGGCTTGCTCTTTCATCTGTAGAAGTAGCTACTGAAGAACAGAGTTGAGCTCGCTTGATTTACCCTTCACGCAAATATTTCAATGTCACAGTTCTAAGGTTAAATTTAACGGGATAACTTGATCAGAAACAGAAAGTAAAATATGATAATGGACCAACCTTAACATTGCCAGCTTCTTTAACGGCAGCAATGATCTTGGTTTGATCTGCTATTTGCATGTTCCCAATTGCTGATATCACCACATCCACCTGCTTAATTGCCTTGACCAAATTGCCATGGCCGTCGATATCTCCCTGCAAATGCCCTCCAGAGTATAACGCAGTCTATACATTTCTTTTTCTGCAAATAACCAAGAAAACAGCAGCAGAAAAACATGGCAGAAGAAGTTTATATGTGCAGCTACGTACATATATCAAAGTGAGGCAGAAGTTCTTGAAATTCTCGACAAGTTATCTTTTGACAGGATCAGAGACTGTGCTCTTTCTAACCAAAGCGAAAGTGGGGTGACCGGCCTTTGCGCTTGCCTCCACGATGAATTTTCCTATGTAACCAGTGCCTCCAATGATCAAGAACTTGCTTTTGCCAGCCATTGTTGTGAAATTGTTTCGGAAAGAAACCAATAAACTTTTAACAAGTAGAAGAGAGCAACGTTGTTTTGGAGATGTGAACCAGTGCGAGCACAATTTATGGACAAAACTGAAGGACAGTTGTGAGTCACAGGGCTAAAAACCGGTGGCCACATTATGGGTTAATGTCATTTCAAGTTAGCTAACTAATTTTAAATCTAATTAATTTAATTATTTATGGCATTGATCATGCCAGGGCCAATTATTGTTCTCGGCTTGGCGGATGGATCCTATACTTATTCGGGTCAGGTTTCCTTTTTTATATATATATATATATAAATAGATCCTATTAAATTGAGATCTCAATCTAGAACTTTGGGCCAGCTAATTGAGATCTATAAGTAATATAAATTAGGTCTAGGAGATGTTGTTTGTTAGGTTTTAATTATTTTTCAAGTTAATTCTAGATTTTAATTCTTTCTTCTACTTAACTTGAGATTCTTTTGATTATATTGGTTATTTTACCTATATATAAATTGTTAGTGTGTTAGCGTGTTAGGGTGTTAATTTCTATCAACAATATACAATGGTATTAGGATATTTTTGGTAAAGGGAATTGGAGGAAGAAAAGGGTAAAGAGAGTAACTAATTAGAAGAAATTAGTTAATTTAATAAAAAAATTAAAAAATTAAAAGAAATTATATTGGTTATTTGTTTTTACATTTAAAAATATTTTTTAATAAAAAATTTAAAGAAATTATTTATTTTAATATAATTTTTTTGATATGGTAATATAAAAATATTTTTTAAAAAATAAAAAAATATTAATTTAATATATTTTTAAATAAAAATATTTTAAATAATTATTATTATATTCCCAAACACCCTGACAAACGGTTCTCATTTCATGGGAGTGCCAGAACAGTAATGAGATGTCAAGTTCTAGAAATGTGGCGAACATAACCCTTATATGGGATAGGTTCGTGAAGTTTGATGTCATGGTGTCAGTGTTCTTTTTCTGTAGGGCTGGATTGAAGAGAAAATGTCTCCAAAGAAGATGGTATGGGCCATTTGATTGATCCCTTCGTCCTAGAATTATACGTTTAAATTGATCAACATCTCCTCCAAGTAAGAGACGTGTATAAGAAATTTAAGGGGTAGTTTAACTAGGAAAATTTTAAATTAATTTTTTAATAATTATAAGTTTAAATATTTTTAGAAACATTAAAAATGTATATAATTATTAATATCAAAACTGTAAAATTAATTAAAATATATACAAACATCTATATTAATAATAAAAAAACATGTAAAAGATGCTTGAGATATTGATAAAGTTTGTTTTATATTTTTTAAATTTTATTTTAATATAAAATATATCAAAATAATTTAAGAATATAAAATAAATTAATTTAAAATAAAAAAATTCAACAAATTACAAAAATATAGCTCACCACAACCCAAAACTGAAATATATATATATATATATAT